>NC_057803.1:537893164-537895015 GCF_018294505.1 Triticum aestivum
CGCCCGCCTTCCCGCCCGGGTTCCCGCCCGCACCGGCCGCCCCCTTACCGCCGCCCCAACCGGCGGCCAACGGGGGGGAGGGGGGTCATCGCGGTGGTCTTCGTGGCGGCCGCAAGCAGGAGGGCGGCGGCGGTGCTCAGGGAGGAGCGCCCCGCCCACCACAGCAGGCCCCTCAGCCAGCCCCGTGGTATGCCGGCCAGAACCCATGGACCGGCGTTGTCCACGCCTACTCCATGCCGGTTCCTCGGGCCCCTGCCCCGGGCCTTCTCGGCACTCGGCCTCAGCCACACCAGGCGTACTACGCCGCGCCGCAGCCCTACGCGGCGCCCTACGGTCAGCAGCCGCCACCAGGTGGGCCGCCGCTGCTGCCCCTGACGGCTGCGCCGTCTCTCCCGCCGGCACCATGGGACCCGGCCCTCCTGGCGGCTCTCCACAACGCTCCCTCCCCGTCCAGCTACACCGGCGGCGGCGATTGGTACATGGACAGCGGCGCCACCGCTCACATGGCGGCGTACCCCGGTAACCTTCACATCGCTCATCCTGTCCACACCTCCAACCGCATCACTGTCGGTGACGGCTCTTCCCTTCCCATCACTCATATTGGTCATACATATTTTCCGTCTAACTCCACTCCTATATCCATGTCTAATATCCTCGTTTCTCCTGAACTTATTAAAAATCTTGTTTCTGTCCGTTCTCTTACACGTGAAAATCCGGTTACCGTCGAATTTGACGCATGTGGTTTTTCTGTTAAGGACGCTCGCACGCGGATGGTGCTCCACCGATGTGACAGCCCCGACGAGCTCTACCCGGTTCACTCCGCCACCTCCACCACTTCCGCCGCCCCTGTCGCTTTCGCCACCGGAGTGGATCTTTGGCATGCTCGCTTGGGTCATCCTAATCCTGCCACCCTTCGCCACATACTTCGGAGTTTTTCTTTCACGTGTAATAAGAACGAGGATCACTCGTGTCATGCATGTCGCCTCGGCAAACATGCTTTTCTTCCGTTTAGGGCTTCTTCTTTTGTTGCATCATACCCGTTTGAGTTAATTCATAGTGATGTTTGGACCTCTCCTGTTGCCAGTAATACGGGCTTTCTTTATTATCTTGTCATACTTGATGATTTTTCGTATTATGTGTGGACCTTCCCGTTGCGCCGCAAGTCGGATGTTATATCCACTCTCGCCGCGTTCTACTCCTATGTTCTCACGCAGTTTGGTCGTCCCATTCTCGCGTTGCAGACAGACAACGGGAAGGAGTTTGACAACCTCGCCGTTCGTAATCTTCTTACCACACATGGCACGATTTTTCGTCTCACTTGCCCGTACACCTCGCAACAGAACGGTCGTGCTGAGCGCATCCTTCGCACTCTCAATGACTGCGTTAGGACTCTTCTCTTTCATGCCAATGTGCCTCCGCGCTTTTGGCCTGACGCTCTCGCCACCGCTTCTCTCCTCATCAACATCCGCCCATGTCATACTCGCGGGAACTTTACACCTCATCATCTTCTCTTCGGTGCACCCCCTCTTATGATGGGCTTCGCATCTTCAGCTTCCTTTGCTACCCTAGCATCGCCGCTACTGCGCCTCATAATCTTGCACCCCGCTCCGTCGCCTGCATCTTTCTCGGCTACCCACCCAACACTAAGGGCTATCGCTGTTATGATCCCGTCTCCCATCGTGTTTTCACCTCCCGACACGTTTACTTTGATGAGATGGTGTTTCCATTTCAGCAGCAGGTACCCCTGGTCGTCTCGTCACCGCCGGCCACCGGCGGCCCTTCGACGACTCCGTCAGGCGGACGGTTCCATTCGGCCCGCGGACCGCCTCCGGGCTTTGGCGGTCCTCGCGC
>NC_057803.1:537895646-537897323 GCF_018294505.1 Triticum aestivum
CGCCAGCCGCCTCGCCGGCCCTGACGCCGGCCGTCTCGCCGGCTGCCTCGCCGGTGGCTCCGTTGGCTCCCTCTGGCCCCGTCACCCGCGCTCGTACCGGCGTTCATCGTCCGAACCTCCGGTACACGAGTGACGAGTATGTCCTCGCCGCCTCCACTGCGGAGCCGTCGCCTCTTCCCGTGTCCGCTCGCGCCGCCCTCCGTGATCCTCACTGGCTTGCGGCGATGCAGGAAGAGTTCGATGCGCTCCAACGGAACCGCACTTGGACACTGGTTCCCCGGCCTCCTCGCGCCAACGTCATCACCGGCAAGTGGGTCTTTCGCCATAAGACCCGCTCGGATGGCACTCTCGAGCGCTACAAGGCTCGCTGGGTGGTCCGTGGTTTTCGCCAGCGCGCTGGAGTGGACTTCACCGAGACGTTCGCCCCGGTTGTAAAACCGGGCACGATCCGCACCGTCCTCCAGCTCGTCGTGTCCCGCGGCTGGCCCGTTCATCAGATGGATGTCTCCAACGCCTTTCTCCATGGCCATCTTGAGGAGCAGGTGTATTGTGAGCAACCCACCGGTTTTTTCGACGCCTCACTTCCCGGCCATGTGTGTCTGCTGTCCCGCTCTCTTTACGGGCTCAAGTAGGCACCTCGCGCCTGGTACCAGCGGATCGCCGGGTTTCTTCAAACACTGGGCTTCAGCGTTACTCGCTCGGACGCCTTGATGTTTGTCTATCGCCACGGTGACACGACTGCATACTTGCTGCTTTACGTCGACGACATCATCCTGACTGCCTCCTCCGTAGCTGTTCTTCAGCAGATTACTCTTCGGCTGCGTGACGAGTTTGCTATTAAGGACCTGGGTGCTCTACATTATTTCCTTGGCATTGAGGTCGTTCGCCGCCCGGACGGTTTCTTTCTTCATCAGCAGAAGTATGCACATGAGCTTCTTGAGCGTGTCGGTATGCTCAACTGTCACCCTGTTGCTACTCCTATTGACACGAAGGCCAAGGTCTCTGCTCTTGAGGGCTCGCCTGCGTCGGATGCTCCTTTCTATCGGTCTATTGTCAGCGCTCTTCAGTACTTGACTCTCACTCGACCGGATCTTCAGTATGCTGTTCAGCAGGTGTGTCTCCACATGCACGCCCCTCGTGACTCTCATTGGACTCTCGTGAAGCGGATCCTTCGCTACATCCACGGCACGATGACCCTCGGGCTGACACTCACGGCGTCTACTTCTCTGGAGATGGTGGCCTACTCCGATGCTGACTGGGCTGGCTGCCCTGACACTCGTCGGTCCACCTCTGGCTACTACGTCTACCTCGGTCCTTCACTCGTCTCGTGGTCGTCTAAGCGACAACCCACAGTTTCGCGCTCCAGCGCGGAGGCTGAGTACCGAGCTGTGGCCAACGTCGTTGCCGAGTGCACCTGGCTACGACAGTTACTGCAGGAGCTGCATCACGACGTTTCCCAGGCTACGGTTGTCTACTGTGACAACGTCTCTGCGGTGTACCTCTCCGCCAACCCCGTTCATCATCGCCGGACTAAACACATCGAGCTGGACATTCACTTTGTGCGCGAGCAGGTGGCTCTTGGACGCATGCGGGTTCTCCATGTGCCGACCGCTCAATAGTTCGCTGATGTGATGACGAAGGGACTGCCGACTTCTACTTTCGAGGAGTTTCGTTCCA
>NC_057803.1:537897563-537905438 GCF_018294505.1 Triticum aestivum
ATTGTGTACGTGTATATTTTTGTGTAGGGCCCACCTCCTGTTTTCTTTGTATAGTTGAGGTTGTGGTCCACCTCTGTACTTATATATACGTGCCTGGTGCACCGATCAATACATCGAGATTGCACAGCCCATATCTTGTCCTTCTACAATATTGCATGACACATCATTGTTCAGCAAGTTCAGATACTACAAAGCAGCAGCACCAAATAACTGAATGTAACATTTTAGTTCACACACATGGCATACAAATAAATTGTTGAATTGGGGAGCCAGAAGAACTACAGCAACCCACCTTCAATTCTCCAAGTCCAACATCATAGGGCTCAATTCAACTGAGCACCACTTGGATCCGTCCCGTCGAACAGCCGATGCCATCGAGAACGGCGAGTCTCTCCTCGTCGCACCACGCCGTCTGCTGGCTCACCACCTCCCAGTCGCAGCAGGGCCCCCTGTCCTCGACGCGTCCATGCTTGAGCAGAGCGACACGCCGCAGCGCCGTGGATGCCTCCACGGCGAACCTCACAAGGCGCATCTGTCTCTCCGTCCTCTGGAAGCCAATGACAACCAGCTCCTTCAAATGGTGATGGCGCGAAGCCGAGGTCTCCCCCGGTATCTCCTCCTGACTCGGCTCGTCTTCGCCATGGGAGACATGGACATAAAGGCTCTCAAGTAACGGCGCTGCCTCGATGAGCAGGCGTGGCCATGAGGCGTCCCATGAGGAAGGCACATCGGCGACGAGCAGCCTTCTCAGGCACGACATTATTCCAGAGAAGGGAGTCGTCGGCACGATCCACATCTCTGGCCCAGTGAACCGGAAGACGAGATCCTTCACAGTGATAGCGCACCGGAAGAAGAGCACGAGCACCAGAATCAAGCAGTCTCGATGGAAACGGTTTAGGGCAGCCAAACTGTCCCCTTCCAGTCGGCCAACCGAGCAGGCGAGGCTCACGCGCGCAAGGCACGGGACGGCGGCGGGGGAGCAAAGCAGCACGCAACCGTGCAGGCTTCGGGAGAGACCGGATCTCGACCACCATGTGCTCGCCGTCGACTACAAGCTCCCTGATTTCCGATCCAGGCGCGTCCAGGACCACCCTGCCGGTTCTTATCTTGAGCTTGCATGACAGGAGGTGTAGCACTTGCAGCTGCGGGCAGTCGGCGACCACTGCCTCGTATGCGGCCGGCGGCGTGGGAGCCGGCAAGTCTCGCAAGACGAGCATGGTGAGCGCGTTGAATCCCCGGAGCGGCGGGGGAAAGCAGTTGGCAGGCTTGAGGCTTCGCAGTCGGGACTGGCCGGGCTTCCTGCTGATGAGGCCAAGAGGGAAGCTGTAGGCCGGCGGCTCCGGATACGCGATCGGCCCTGTCGGCGTGGCAACAAACTCTAGATCCCGGACGCCCCAGGAATCGACGGCGTCCACGACCAGGCGGTTGATGGAGGACGAGGTGCTGTAGGCGAAGACCTCGAGCGACAGCCTCTCCACGCCCCGGCGAGCTTGGCTGGCCAGGAGGCTCTTGACGGAGCGGACCATGGATCGCATGGCGCGGCGCTCGTAACGGGCGGCGATAGCCTCTAGATGCCACCTGTCAGACAAGGTCGAGCTGATTTTCGAATCCCTAGCGTCGTCGCGGAGGCGGAAGCACCGGTGATAGCGCGGCGGCAGTTTGTCGGTGACCTTGAGGTCCAGGACGGGGACCTCGCGGGCCAGGCCGGCCCAGCGCCTGGAGAGCGCCGCGGCGCCGAGCGCGGTGCGTGTGTCCAGGCGGCGCAGGATATCAAGGAGGAGATCGTCGGGGAGGGCACCGAGCCGGTCCTCGTCCGCGTGCAGCCGCCGGCGGTGGGAGCCATCCATCCTGGCCATCTATCGTACTCGATCGGCGGGGTGGGCTTGCGACTATATCAAGCGGCGATTTCCTTTCTCGTCTGAATCCGACCAGGATTAAGGTAGTTTTTTTTTGAGAACGTCAGCATTATATACTCCCTCCATTCCATAATGTAGTGCTTTCTCTATCCACGTGCTTCAACTTTGACCGTAAATTTAACTATCAAGACCGATTGCGGCGGGAGCAAAAATTATATCAGTGAATTCGTATTTGAATGAAGTTTTCAACTATATAATTTTTTCTCTGGCCGCAGTTGGTCTCGTAGGTTAAATTTATGGTCAAAGTTGAACCTCGGGAAGCGCGGGCGCACTATATTTTGGAACGAATGGAGTAGTATTAACTATTAGTAATCATGTACGTGCAAATGCATGTATTTAAAATAAAATTGATCCTTATTCAGTTTTCACACTGGTATAAATGTGAACATATAATTTTAGTGATCTAAAATGTCTTATATTTATTTAGAGAGGGGGTATCTTTTATTCAAAATTATTGCTACTATAGAGATCTTATTTGAAGATGGAACCATTCAAATATATTCACATGATTTTTTTAAGGGAATATATTCCCATCGTTCACGGCAAACATCAATAGAAAAAACTCCATATTGCTATTTCAAACGGCTTAAATAACTTCCACTATACATTGGAAAACTGAAAACATGTCTATGCTTATATGATTGACTTACAATTCCATGCATGATTTGATTCCATTGTTTGATACTTCATCCAACTCTAACTCTTCTCTATAACTGAAAATCAACCAAGCAAAACAGAAAAGAGAAACAAAATATAAGAAAATGAGTAAACCTTATCTCACTTCGACGCAAAATCATGGATGATTGTGGGCGCCCAGCCGCTGATTATGTAAAATTACCTAGAAGGTTCAGCTCTGATGGTTCTGCAACCATCTTGTTTGGATATAATAGTTCCAGGGACAAACCTAAAAACTTTATTAGATGCCCTTGATGCATTGTAAGACCTTGATGTGTTAGCTCGAACAGCCCAACTGTATGAACATGTAAATCAGGTATCGACATGAAAACATGGACGAAGATTCTATATATTGTATGGACATGTAAATCAGGTATCGACAAGAAAACATGGACGAAGATTCTATATATTTTGTAGGTGAAAAATAAATTTCAGTTAGTAGTTGCCGCAAGTATATATGTATTGAAACATTCGACATACAGTATGTTATATCAATAGTAAAAGTTCAAATTATAACATTGTACAAATAGTAAGATATTTGCTCAAGATAACACATCAATTCACAAAACGAAGTCCCAAAAAGGTAGATCGTCCTTCTGCATATCAAAATCATACTATTAGAATCCATTAATCTTCAGAAATATATACTTGTTTTATCTAATTCAATCATCAAAAGCATATCGTTCCAGGAATAGGAGTTAATCTGAAGCATGCGTCTTGTTCTTAACCTCTCTTTGGCTGCTCTCTTCTCCTTCTAGTTGATCTAGTGAGATCCTTTTCCAGAAGCACATTCAGTAGAAGGAGAAAAATATACTTTGAAGGAGAACCATATTTTGACATAAGAAAACAGCACAAATTCAGTACAGGTAAGATTTAGTAGCTCTTGGTGTTTCGAGCCATTTATGCAACTCAGAAATACAACAAAATATAACCAGGACTGAATAATTGCACAAGTAAAAGAGTAGCAAGTGTCCAGTAAATACAACTTGGCACACGATCTAGCTTACGAACAAATGAAGAGATTGAAAGGAAGTATTGCTACATGCATATATAATGAACATACAGTGAAGACATGTCACAAAGCACATGTCAGTGAATTTGAACATTGTTCTTTATGTAACTGTTAAAACTAAGAACAAAGATTGGAACCATTTGTAATGAGTAAGAAGCCAATCCTTGAATTTTGGAAAATGTACAGTAAAATAATTAATCGAAGTTCAATGCAAAATAGAAAGTTGTCCATTAAGAGACATACTCCTTTTCCAGGTTCCTTATGATCACATTTAGCACACCATCGATGTTAATAAGCTCATCGCAGCCTTGGGATCAAGCCCGTGGATTATAACTTTATAAGAGATCAGACATTTGACACTTTAGTAAAATGATGCTTCATGAACAGCTACATGCATATGTATCAGTCTGAAAGTGACACCTCCAGATTGCAAAAGTTTGTGACCTCTTGAGTTACAAATTTACAAGCACAAGGATGAAGAAAATATAAAGGGAAAGAAGAGAACAATGCACCAACCTGCGTCTGCGTGACTACTGTAGCAACTAGAAGTGTAATCATGCATCAGCAAGTCTTCCGAAAACCTCTCCGATTACAATAGGTGGTTAAGGCCCGGTTTAATCTCCAAAGTGGCAAAGCTAGTAGATAGTACATTTGTAGTGAGAAAATAATTACAGAAACAGTCTTTAGAAATGCATGTTTCAGTTCAGAGTAGTTGTTTCAAGAAACCAAACAACAATTCCATTAAAAAATGCCAACTACAAATTGAGTAGCGGGCTTCAGAATTCTCGGAAGTCAAAATTGATTCATGCAATCTGTACACACTTGAAACCTACATCCCGTAGTCCGTGAACAGTTGAAGAAACTTGATATATGCAATCTGTACACACTTGAAGCAGTCAAGCAGCAAGCAGAAAACTGAATATGAAGCTTGCAATGGTTTACGAAAAGGAAAATCACATGAGTATGAGTACACTGAATGACCGAACTGAAAACTGAACATGAAGCATACCCGTCCATGGTGTTTCATGGAACCAGATTTCCTTCGCTGCTCCTCGACTTGCATGTTCTTGCAAAAAATATAGAGTATGAGGATACACCGAACTGGTGGCTTGATGTTAGGTGTTAAGGTAAAATAAACCTGATCAAAGTTCGCCCGCGTGGCGGCGAGGGCCCCAATGTGGCGGGTGGTGGCGGCCCGCTTTTGCATCCGTGGGGCAGCAGCCGACCCGCGCTTGTGTCCGTGTGGCAGAATCGAAGAAGCGGCGGGGCGATCCGCATTCGCGTCCGTGCGTCAGAAGAGGAGAGCAGCCGACAGCGGCGGCGATCCGCTCACGTCCGTGGGGAAGCAGCGGTGGGTGTGATGTTGACCGTGCGTAGCCGTTCGTCTGGCAGAAAAGGAGGAACGGCGGGTAGCCATGGAGACAGAGCGAAGGTGAATGAGATCAGCGCTAGCAGATGAGTGGTGGGCGAGATGGCGCAAGCAGAGGAGGAGCGCTTGCAGATGAGGAGCGGCGAGCGGTGGGGTCAGAAGGCGTGCAGGCAGTTTCTATTTTTGTTCAGGTGCGGCATGCGGATAGTTTGATGATGACGAGCGGTACGGGGATTAGATCGGTTGATTAGTGGCTTGTTGCGTTAAACACATAGATGTTTTAGACCCTTGGATCAGCTAGATAAACGGTTCTGGTTATTTGGATCTGCCCCTTTCTTTTTTTTATAGGGGTAGTATAGATAGTACGTAGATAGATAGATAGATTAAACAAGAGGTAAATACACCAGTGATGCTAGAACTTGTCATGAATGTGCATTTTAGTGCCTGAATTTGCAAAATATATTGAACTGGTTTTATAACTTGGCATGGACGTGCATATACAATTCAAATGATGTTTGTATACGTCCACGAAGCTGAGGAGGCGCGCCAGCATGCCATGGGGCCCGCTGTCGGTGCCAAGGATGCGTGGCCTGGTTTTTTTGCAAAAAACCTCTGAAATTGTTTTCTTTCAATAAGGCCCTCAGGGAGAAACTGACAAATTATAAAATAAAAATTAGGTGTATAACTATAAGATAAAAATTACAACTTGTGTGCTCGATCGAACCAACAACGTACCAGTCGAGTGCGTGCGGCTAGCCACTCGACAACTTCCCATTTGCTGATATTTAGTGATTCATAACCTTTATAAACATTTGGCCGAACAAAATAAATAAAGAGAATTTAATAATCCAAAAAAACGGCATCAGATCTATGACCGAACATGGGACCAAAGCTTGTAGATCAGGCACGGATGTCACTCCAACCAATGAGTTGTCATGTATCAAAAGTACAAGTACTTTTTATGACTATATAACAAACATAATTTAAAAAGAATGCAGAAATATTCATGTCATTTTAAAAAGGATTGAGTGCTATTTTAAAACATATTCATAAAATTGAAAATATTTATGAATGATTAAAATAAGATTACAGTATTATTCATGTGGGTATTTCAAAAAAATATTATTTATGTCAAGATCCGCAGTCTAATGGCGGACTAGACTTGTATTTTTTTAGAAAACACACAAACTTATATACTATATAAACTTTTCAAAACAACATAGTTTTTTGCTAAAGCATGAACACATTGATATACTAAAGAAATAGTTTATTAGAAAAGTGGAAATTTTAAACTTATATGGGAATTTATTTAAATATATGAACGTTTCTAAAATTACTTCCATATTTTATTAATAGCTAACATTTTCAAATTATAAAATATATTCTTAATTCATAATTTTATTATGTGTTTTTATGTTAAATTATTGCATAGGTATTTGATGAAATTATATGAAATTTTTAACGTCATTTGTTTTAAACATATGTACATTGTTTGTAACGTGATAATAACTTACGTATTTTTAAAAAATGAAATGAAAAAGAACAAACCTGTTCAAAATTGAGCCACATTGTGGTTCGTTTTAGCCACACGGGCTCGTTATGATATAAAGTTAAATTTATCATTTTGCCATTCGGTGTTGTCGGTTGGAGTGGTATGTGAGGCCGCTATATAGCCCTTGGTTGCAGGTTCAAATCAATGTCACTATATTGCTGGAATAAATATTTTTAATTTATGTTGTTCAGCTTTATGTTTATAAAGTATATGAATCCTTTCTTGACACTAAATTTGAACTGATAAGCAATCCAACCAATTCAAAAAAATAGATTAATATTTGTTTCAATTTAAGAGTTTCTCTTTGAGGGCCTTTTTGTAAGGAAAACATATTTTAGGAGGTTTTCCAAAAAAGCCAGGCCACATGCCTTATCCCTTACATCCTGACGTGCCTCGTGAGCGTCATGGACGTATAAAAACGACATTTGAACTGTACATGCACGTCCATGTCAAGTTATGGAACCAGTTCAATGTATTTTACAAATTCAGGCACCAAAGTGCATATTCATGGCAAGTTCAAGCACTAGTGATGTATTTACCTCATTAAACAAACAATACTACACCTACGAAAGCAACGTACGAAGAGTTACGTAAGAGGTAAATACATTGGGAGTCTTAGAACTTGCACGCGACGGTCAGTTTAGTGCACAAACTTATAAAATACGTGATTTTGGTTATCGAACTTGCGTGAGCGTGCAAATACGGTCACATATCCTGTACGCGGACGTATCCGATGCTTGCTTGGCAGGCCAGAGTGTGCAAGGCCCACTGTCAATGACAAGATGGCACTCGGTGCGACATGTTCTTGCTTAAAACAGCCTCGCCTTTGTTTATTTGCAGAGAAACAATCATCATTGGTACCAAAAATACGCTCCAGGGAGGAGCGAAATACAGAAGCGCGGGTGGTGGGTCTTCGGTCTACCTAGCTCAGGTACGCACAAGAAAGACCCAACCATTGCAACCGGAACATTTACGTGTCTAACATGAGATACAATTTCACTTATACTGAAAACGTCCGGGATTATCAACTAAATATGTGTCGTGCACATGACGTGACTTAATACGATGTTCGACACATGTTCTTGCGTAAAATGTAGAGTCAACAGTTTATGAAATATAAACTTGTGTATTACATAAAATATATTTATTTAATACAGACATTTAAAATGTTATTAAATAAAAAAATAATGAATACAAAAAGAATTATACACTCGTGGCTTATATTTAAATTATACAGAATGATGAATACAATATTTATTAAATATTTATGAATATTCACTTGTGTATAATTTTTAATCATGATTTATATTCAAAAATAATATATAATTTACATATTAGACACGATTAAATA
>NC_057803.1:538205827-538369588 GCF_018294505.1 Triticum aestivum
ACACCAATTAGTGAGGAAGCTAATGATAATGATCATGAAACTTCAGAACAAGATACTACTGAACCTCGTAGATCAACCAGAGTGAGATCCGCACCAGAGTGGTACGGTAATCCTGTTCTGGAAGTCATGCTACTAGATCATGATGAACCTACGAACTATGAAGAAGCGATGGTGAGCCCAGATTCCGCAAAATGGCTTGAAGCCATGAAATCTGAGATGGGGTCCATGTATGAGAACAAAGTATGGACTTTGGTTGACTTGCCCAATGATCGGCAAGCAATTGAGAATAAATGGATCTTCAAGAAGAAGACTGACGCCGACGGTAATATTACTGTCTACAAAGCTCGACTTGTCGCAAAAGGGTTTCGGCAAGTTCAAGGGGTTGACTACGATGAGACCTTCTCACCCGTAGTGATGCTTAAGTCTGTCCGAATCATGTTAGCAATTGCCGCATTTTATGATTATGAAATTTGGCAGATGGATGTGAAAACTGCATTCCTGAATGGATTTCTGGAAGAAGAGTTGTATATGATGCAACCGGAAGGTTTTGTCGATCCAAAGGGAGCTAACAAAGTATGCAAGCTCCAGCGATCCATTTATGGACTGGTGCAAGCCTCTCGGAGTTGGAATAAATGCTTTGATAGTGTGATCAAAGCATTTGGTTTTATACAGACTTTTGGAGAAGCCTGTATTTACAAGAAAGTGAGTAGGAGCTCTGTAGCATTTTTGATATTATATGTGGATGACATATTACTGATTGGAAATGATATAGAATTTCTGGATAGCATAAAGGGATACTTGAATAAGAGTTCTTTCAATGAAAGACCTCGGTGAAGCTGCTTACATATTAGGCATAAAGATCTATAGAGATAGATCGAGACGTTTAATTGGACTTTCACAAAGCACATACCTTGACAAGATTTTGAAGAAGTTCAAAATGGATCAAGCAAAGAAAGGGTTCTTGCCTGTGTTACAAGGTGTGAAGTTGAGTCGGACTCAATGCCCGACCACTGCAGAAGATAGAGAGAAGATGAAAGATGTTCCCTATGCTTCAGCCATAGGCTCTATCATGTATGCAATGCTGTGTACCAGACCTGATGTGTGCCTTGCTATAAGCCTAGCAGGGAGGTACCAAAGTAATCCAGGAGTGGATCACTGGACAGCGGTCAAGAACATCCTGAAGTACCTGAAAAGGACTAAGGATATGTTTCTCGTATATGGAGGTGACAAAGAGCTCATCGTAAACGATTACGTTGATGCAAGCTTTGACACTGATACGGACGATTCTAAATCGCAAACCGGATACGTGTTTACATTAAACGGTGGAGCTGTCAGTTGGTGCAGTTCTAAACAAAGCGTCGTGGCGGGATCTACGTGTGAAGCGGAATACATAGCTGCTTCGGAAGCAGCAAATGAAGGAGTCTGGATGAAGGAGTTCATATCCGATCTAGGTGTCATACCTAGTGCATCGGGTCCAATGAAAATCTTTTGTGACAATACTGGTGCAATTGCCTTGGCGAAGGAATCCAGATTTCACAAGAGAACCAAGGACATCAAGAGACGCTTCAATTCCATCCGGGATCTAGTCCAGGTGGGAGACATAGAGATTTGCAAGATACATACAGATCTGAATGTTGCAGACCCGTTGACTAAGCCTCTTCCACGAGCAAAACATGATCAGTACCAAGGCTCCATGGGTGTTAGAATCATTACTGTGTAATCTAGATTATTGACTCTAGTGCAAGTGGGAGACTGAAGGAAATATGCCCTAGAGGCAATAATAAAGTTATTATTTATTTCCTTATATCATGATAAAAGTTTATTATTCATGCTAGAATTGTATTAAGCGGAAACATAATACATGTGTGAATACATAGACAAACAGAGTGTCACTAGTATGCCTCTACTAGACTAGCTTGTTAATCAAAGATGGTTATGTTTCCTAATCATGGACAAAGAGTTGTCATTTGATTAACAGGATCACATCATTAGTTGAATGATCTGATTGACATGACCCATTCCATTAGCTTAGCACCCGATCGTTTAGTATGTTGCTATTGCTTTCTTCATGACTTATACATGTTCCTATGACTATGAGATTATGCAACTCCCGTTTGCCAAAGGAACACTTTGTGTGCTACCAAACGTCACAACGTAATTGGGTGATTATAAAGGAGCTCTACAGGTGTCTCCAAAGGTACATGTTGGGTTGGCGTATTTCGAGATTAGGATTTTTCACTCTGATTGCCGGAGAGGTATCTCTAGGCCCTCTCGGTAATGCACATCACTTAAGCCTTGCAAGCATTGAAACTAATGAGTTAGTTGCGGGATGACGTATTACAGAACGAGTAAAGAGACTTGCCGGTAACGAGATTGAACTAGGTATAGGATACCGACGATCGAATCTCGGGCAAGTAACATACCGATGACAAAGGGAACAACGTATGTTGTTATGCGGTCTGACCGATAAAAGATCTTCGTAGAATATGTAGGAGCCAATATGAGCATCCAGGTTCCGCTATTGGTTATTGACCGGAGACGTGTCTCGGTCATGTCTACATTGTTCTCGAACCCGTAGGGTCCGCACGCTTAAGGTTACGATGACAGTTATATTATGAGTTTATGCATTTTGATGTACCGAAGGTTGTTCGGAGTCCCGGATGTGATCACGGACATGACGAGGAGTCTCGAAATGGTCGAGACATAAAGATTGATATATTGGAAGCCTATGTTTGGATATCGGAAGTGTTCCGGGTGAAATCGGGATTTTACCGGAGTACCGGGAGGTTACCGGAACCCCCCGGGAGGTATATGGGCCTTAGTGGAAGAAGAGAAGAGGCAGCCAGGTCTGGGCCGCGCGCCCCTCACCCCTAGTCCGAATAGGACAAGGAGAGAGGGGGCCGGCGCCCCCCTCCTTCTCTCTCTCTCTTTTCCCACCCCACGAATCCTATTCCAACTAGGAAAGGGGGGAGTCCTACTCCCAGAGGGAGTAGGACTCCTCCTGGCGCGCCACACCTTGGCCGGCCGGCCCCCCTCCCTTGAACCTTTATATACGGAGGCAGGGGCACCCCTAGAGACACAAGTTGATCCACGTGATCATACTCTTAGCCGTGTGCGATGCCCCCTTCCACCATAGTCCTCGATAATATTGTAGCGGTGCTTAGGCGAAGCCCTGCGACGGTAGTACATCAAGATCGTCACCACGCCGTCGTGCTGACGGAACTCTTCCCCGACACTTTGCTGGATCGGAGTCCGGGGGTCGTCATCGAGCTGAACGTGTGCTAGAACTCGGAGGTTCCGTAGTTTCGGTGCTTGATCGGTCGGGCCGTGGAGACGTACGACTACATCAACCAAACGCTTCCGTTGTCGATCTACAAGGGTACGTAGATCATACTCTCCCCTCTCGTTGCTATGCATCACCATGATCTTGCGTGAGCGTAGGAATTTTTTTGAAATTACTACGAAACCCAACACATGAGGCTTCCACGAGGGTGGAGGGCGCACCCTACCACCCTGGGCGCGCCCCCTTCCTCATGGGCACCTCGTGTGCTCTCCGGACTCCGTTTTCTTGCACAATACTTCTTTTGGTCGGTAAAAATTCATTATATAATCTCCCGAAAGTTTTGACCACCGTACCACGCAAATATCCTCTGTTTTGTTTCGAGGTGTTTCTGCCGCAGATTTAGAGCAAGATATCATCTCAAGACTCCGATGGAGAGAGCTATGTCTCACATCTCATTGCTGACCCAAAGACCTATGGGGACCTATCTCCTTGTGGTCGAACTACGGATGATGAAGAGGATGCTCACTTGAGGATGATCAATGATTCAAGTTCGGAGGAGGAGGATGTTCCTCTACCTCAACCTGGGGATATGCACGTGAAGTTCAAGAAGTCTAGTCTCCCCAAGAGGGCTAAACTGTCTAACAACCAATCTATTCCTTCTCGTTTTTGGCAAGAAAGCAAAGGACATTTATGTGACAAGATCTTGAAGCTGGAATCGGAGGTCGATGATTTAAAGGAGGAGATCGCTCTTCTCAATTACAATATGAAAAAGCTGAAGGCGCAATTGTCATCATCATCACCATCTCCTCCACCTCCGAAGAAAGAGACATAAACACATGGGTATGGGCACTCCCCTTGGCAACTGCCAAGCTTGGGGGAGGTGCCCCGGTATCGTATCACCATCACACTCCTATCTTTATCGTTGTTCTTAGTTCGATCCTTTTGGTTATATCTTGATCTAGTAGAATAAAGTTTTAGTATGATTTAGTTTTGAGTTTTGCTTTATGATATTTCTATGTAATATAGTCTGTGAGCTATATATAATAAAGATTAGTTATGAGTCAAGGGCTTTGATTATCTTGCTATGATCTTGAGGGAATAAAAATAAAAGAGAAGAGAAAGAATAAAAAGAAGTAAAGTGATCATATGGATCTTATGGAGAGTAATGACTTCACATATAAAGAGTATGATGAATAAAAGTTGTTGAGAGTTGACAAACATAGTTTTGGTCATCATCGCAATTAATAGGAAGTAATAAAGAAAGAGAGATTTTTCACATATAAATATACTATCTTGGACATCTTTTATGATTGTGAGCACTCATTAAAATATGACATGCTAAAGAGTTGATGTTGGACAAGGAAGACAACGTAATGGGATATGCTTTCTTACACCCGAAATAAATTATATTGTCATGGATCATCCAACATGTTGAGCTTGCCTTTCCCCCTCATGCTAGCCAAATTATTTGCACCAAGTAGAGATACTACTTGTGCTTCCAAATATCCTTAAACCCAGTTTTGCCATGAGAGTACACCATATCTACCTATGGATTGAGTAAGATCCTTCAAGTAAGTTGTCATTGTTGCAAGCAATAAAAATTGCTCTCTAAATATGTATGATTTATTAGTGTGGAGAAAATAAGCTTTATACGATCTTGTGATGTGGAAGAAATAAAAGCGACAGACTGCATAGTAAAGGTCCATATCACAAGTGGCAATATAAAGTGACGTTCATTCGCATTAAGATTTTGTGCATCTAACCATAAAAGCACATGACAACCTCTGCTTCCCTCTGTGAAGGACCTATATTTTACTTTTGTCCTATACTTCATACAAGTGTCATGGTGATCTCCACCTTTCCTTTTTACATTTTATCCTTTGGCAAGCACAATGTGTTGGAAAGATCCTTATATATATATATATATATAGCTAATTGGATGTGAGTTTTCATGAACTATTATTGTTGACATTACCCTTGAGGTAAAAAGGTTGGGAGGCAAAACTATAAGCCCCTATCTTTCTCTGTGTCCGATTGAAACTTCATACCCATAAATATTGTGTGAGTGTTAGCAATTGTGAAAGACTAAATGATAGTTCAGTATGTGGACTTGCTAAAAAGCTCTTATATTGACTCTTTCCGATGTTATTATAAATTGCAATTGCTTCAATGACTGAGATTATAGTTTGTTAGTTTTCAATGAAGTTTCTGATTCATACTTGAAATTGTGAATGAATTGTTACTTTAGCATAAGAAATCATATGACAATATATATATATATATATATATATATATATATATATATATATGTTGTTGTTATAAGAATGATCATGATGCCCTCATGTCCGTATTCTATTTTATCGACACCTCTATCTCTAAACATGTGGACATATTTTTTGATATTGGCTTCCGCTTGAGGACAAGCGAGGTCTAAGCTTGGGGGAGTTGATACGTCCATTTTGTATCATGCTTTTATACCAATATTTATTGCATTATGGGCTGTTATTACACATTATGTCACAATACTTATGCCTATTCTCTCTTATTTTACAAAGTTTACATGAAGAGGGGGAATGCCGGCAGTTGGAATTCTGGGCTGGAAAAGAAACAAATATTAGAGACCTATTCTGCACATCTCCAAAAGTCCTGAAACTTCACGGGAGCACGTTTTGGAATATATAAAAAATACTAGCAAAGGAATTTACCAGAGGGGGCCCACACCCTGGCCACGAGGGTGGGGGCGTGCCCTACCCCCTGGGCGCGCCCCCTGTCTCATGGGCCCCCTGGCAGGCCCCCGGTGCCCATCTTTTGCTATATGAAGTCTTTCGTCTGAGAAAAAATCATAAGCAAGCTTACGGGACGATACTCCGCCGCCACGAGGCAGAACCTTGGCGGAACCAATCTGGAGCTCCGGCAGAGTTGTTCTGCCGGGGAAACATCCCTCTAGGAGGGGGAAATCATCACCATTGTCATCACCATCGATCCTCTCATCGGGAGGGGGTCAATATCCATCAACATCTTCACCAACACCATCTCATCTCAAACCCTAGTTTATCTCTTGTATCCAATCTTTGTCTCAAAACCTCAGATTGGTACCTGTGGGTTACTAGTAGTGTTGATTACTCCTTGTAGTTGATGCTAGTTGGTTTACTTGGTGGAAGATCATATGTTCAGATCCTTTATGCATATTAATACCCCTCTTATTATGAACATGAATATGATTTGTGAGTAGTTACGTTTGTTCCTGAGGATATGGGAGAAGTCTTGCTATAAGTAGTCATGTTAATTTGGTATTCGTTCGATATTTTGATGAGATGTATGTTGTCTTTCCTCTAGTGGTGTCATGTGAATGTTGACTACATGACACTTCACCATTTTTTGGGCCTAGATGAAGGCATTGGGAAGTAATAAGTAGATGATGGGTTGCTAGAGTGACATAAGCTAAAACCCTAGTTTATGAGTTGCTTCGTAAGGGGCTGATTTGGATCCATATGTTTCATGCTATGGTTAGGTTTACCTTAATACTTCTTTTGTAGTTGTGGATGCTTGCAATAGGGGTTAATCATAAGTGGAATGCTTGTCCAAGGAAGGGCAGTACCCAAGCACCGGCCCACCCACATATCAAATTATCAAAGTACCGAACGCGAATCATATGAACGCGATGAAAACTAGCTTGACGATAATTCCCATGTGTCCTCGGGAGCGCTTTCCTTTATATAAGAGTATTTCTAGGCTTGTCCTTTCCTACAAAAAGGATTGGGCCATCTTGCTGTACCTTATTTACTTTTATTACTTGTTACCCGTTACAAATTACCTTATCACAAAACTATTTGTTACCGTTAATTTCAGTGCTTGCAGAGAATACCTTACTGAAAACTGCTTATCATTTCCTTCTGCTCCTCGTTGGGTTCGACACTCTTACTTATCGAAAGGACTATGATAGATCCCCTATACTTGTGGGTCATTATTCACCATTGAAAACTACTCCATCTCACGTGATGATCGGACATGGTTTAGTTGATATGGATCACGTGATCACTTAGATGATCAGAGGGATGTCTATCTAAGTGGGAGTTCTTAAGTAATATGATTAAATTGAACTTAAATTTACCATGAACTTAGTACCTGATAGTATTTTGCATATCTATGTTGTAGATCAATAGCTCGCGTATAGCTCCCCTGTTTTATTTTTGATATGTTCCTAGAGAAAACTAAGTTGAAAGATGATAGTAGCAATGATGCGGACTGGATCCGTGATCTAAGGATTATCCTCGTTGTTGCACACAAGAATTATGTCCTTGAAGCACCGCTAGGTGACAGACCTTTTTGCAGGAGCAAATGCAGACGTTATGAACGTTTGACAAGCTCGGTATGATGATTACTTGATAGTTTAGTGTGCCATACTTTACGGATTAGAACCGGGACTTCAAAAACTTTTTGATCGCCACGGAGCATATGAGATGTTCCAAGAGCTGAAATTGGTATTTCAAACTCATCCCCGCGTTAAGAGGTATGAGACCTCTGACAAGTACTTTGCCTACAAGATGGAGGAGAATAGCTCAGCTAGCGAGTATGTGCTTAGAATGTCTGAGTACTACAATCACTTGAATCAAGTGGGAGTTAATCTTCCAGATAAGATAGTGATTAACAAAGTTCTCTAGTCACTATCACCAAGTTACTAGAACTTCGTAATGAACTATAATATGCAAGGGATAACGGAAATGATTCCCAATCTCTTCGCGATGCTGAAATTGGCGAAGGTAGAAATCAAGAAAAAGTATCAAGTGTTGATGGTAGACAAGACCACTAGTTTCAAGTAAAAGGGCAAGGGAAAGAAAGGGAACTTCAAGAAGAATGGCGCTACCTCTTGAACATGCGTTGGTTTTCCCTTGAAGAGGAAAGGGTGATGCAGCAAAGTAGCGTAATTATTTCCCTCAGTTTTTGAGAACCAAGGTATCAATCCAGTAGGAGACTACACGCAAGTCGCCAAGTACTTGCACAAACAAACAAGAACCTCGCAACCAACATGATAAAGGGGTTGTTAATCCCTTCACGGTCACTTACGAAAGCGAGATCTGATAGAGATAATAAGATAGATATTTTTGGTATTTTTTTGTATAGATTGAAAAGTAAAGATTGCAAAATAAATAGTAAACTAGAATTGTATATTGTAAACTTATATGATGTAAAGTAGACCCGGGGGCAATAGGTTTCACTAGTGGCTTCTCTCAAGATAGCATATATTACGGTGGGTGAACAAATTACTCCCGAGAAATTGATAGAAAAGCGCATAGTTATGATGATATCTAGGCATGATCATGAACATAGGCATCACGTCCGTGGCAAGTAGACCGAAACGATTCTACATCTACTACTATTACTCCACACATCGACCACTATCCAGCATGCATCTAGAGTATTAAGTTCATAAGAAAAAAGTAACACATTAGGCAAGATGACATGATGTAGAGGGATAAACTCAAGCAATATGATATAAACCCCATCTTGTTATCCTCGATGGCAACAATACAATACGTGCCTTGCCACCCCTGCCGTCACTGGGAAAGGACACCGCAAGATTGATCCCAAAGCTAAGCACTTCTCTCATTGCAAGAAAGATCAATCTAGTAGGCCAAACCAAACTGATAATTCAAAGAGACTTGCAAAGATATCAAATCATGCATATAAGAATTTAGAGAAGAATCAAATATTGTTCATAGATAATCTTAATCATAAACCCACAATTCATTGGATCTCGGCAAACACACCGCAAAAAGAATTACATCGAATAGATCTCCAAGAAAATCAAGGAGAACTTTGTATTGAGATCCAAAGAGAGAGAAGAAGCCATCTAGCTAATAACTATGGACCCGAAGGTCTGTGGTAAACTACTCACACATCATCGGAGAGGCTATGGTGTTGATGTAGAAGCCCTCCGTGATCGAATCCCCCTCCGGGAGATCACCGGAAAAGGTCCCCAGATGGGATCTCACGGGTACAGAAGGTTGTGGCAGTGTAAAAGTGGTTTCGTGGCTCCCCTCGATGTTTTCAGGGTATAAGAGTATATATAGGCGAAAGAAGTAGGTCGGTGGAGCCACGAGGGCCCACGAGGGTGGGGGCGCGCCTGCCCCCCTAGGCACGCTGCCCTACCTTGTGGCCGCCTTGTTGCTTCCTTGACCTCCACTCCAAGTCTCCCAGATTGCATTTGTTCCAAAAATATCCTCGTGAAGGTTTCATTCCGTTTGGATTCCGTTTGATATTCCTTTTCTGCGAAACACTGAAATAGGCAAAAAACAGCAATTTGCACTGGGCCTTCGGTTAATAGGTTAGTCCCAAAAATAATACAGAAGTGCATAATAAATCCCATTAAACATCCAAACAGATAATATCATATCATGGAATAATAAAAAATTATAGATACGTTGGAGACGTATCAAATGGCAAGCAAGTTGTCACTCCCATGAAGCCCAAAGCTAGACCTAAGCCTAAAACTGAGTGCTTCTACTGCAAAGGGAATGGTCACTGGAAGCAAAACTATCCCAAATACTTGGCGGATAAGAAGGATGGCAAAGTGAACAAAAGTATATTTGATATACATGTTATTGATGTGTACTTTACTAGTGTTCATAGTAACCCCAGGGTATTTGATACTCGTTCAGTTGCTAAGATTAGTAACTCGAAACAGGAGTTGCAAAATGAACAGAGACTAGTTAAGGGCAAGGTGATGGTGTGTGTTGGAAGTGATTCCAAGGTTGATAAGATCACCATCGCACACTCCCTTTACATTCAGGATTAGTGTTGAACCTAAGATAAATGTTATTTGGTGTTTGCGTTGAGATTAAATATGATTGGATCAAGTTTATTGCAATACTGTTATTCAGTTAAGTCAAAGAATAATTGTTGTTCTATTTACACGAATAAAACCTTCTATGGTCATACACTCAATATAAATGGTTTATTGAATCTCGATCGTAGTGATACACATATTCATGATATTGAAGCCAAAAGATGCACGGTTAATAATAATAGTGCAACTTATATGTGGCATTGCCATTTAGGTCATATTGGTTTAAAGCACATGAAGAAACTCCATGCTGATGGACTTTTGGAATCACTTGATTATGAATCATTTGATGCTTGCGAACCATGCCTCATGTGCAAGATGACTAAGACTCCGTTCTCCGGAACAATGGAGCAAGCCACTGACTTATTGGAAATAATACATACCGATGTATGTGGTCCGATGAGTGTTGAGGCTCGCGGCGGGTATCGTTATTTTCTGACATTCACAGATGATTTGAGCAGATATGAGTATATCTACTTAATGAAACACAAGTCTGAAACATTTGAAAAGTTCAAAGAATTTCAGAGTGAAGTGGAGAATCATCGTAACAAGAAAATAAAGTTTCTACGATCTGATCACGGAGACGAAATATTTGAATTACGAGTTTGGCCTTTAGTTGAAACAATGTCGAATAGTTTCGCAACTCATGCCACCTGGAACACCACAGCATAATGGTGTGTCCGAACATCATAATCGTACTTTATTAGATATGGTGCGATCTATGATGTCTCTTACTGATTTACCACTATTGTTTTGGGTTTATGCATTAGAGACAACTGCATTCATGTTAAATAGGGCACCGTCTAAAATTCCGTTGAGATGACACTGTATGAACTGTGGTTTAGCAAGAAACCTAAGTTGTCATTTCTTAAAGTTTGGGTTTGTGATGCTTATGTGAAAAAGTTTCAGCCTGATAAGCTCAAACCCAAATCGGAGAAGTGCGTCTTCATAGGATACCCAAAAGAAACTATTGGGTACACCTTCTATCACAGATCCGAAGGCAAGATCTTTGTTGCTAAGAGTGGATCCTTTCTAGAGAAGGAGTTTCTCTCGAAAGAAGTGAGTGGGAGGAAAGTAGAACTTGATGAGGCAACTGTACCTTCTCCCGAATTGGAAAGTAGTTCATCACAGAAATCAGTTCCAGTGATACCTACACCAATTAGTGAGGAAGATAATGATGATGATCATGAAACTTCGGATCAAGTTACTATCGAACCTCGTAGGTCAACCAGAGTACGTTCCGCACCAGAGTGGTGCGGTAATCCTGTTCTGGAAGTCATGTTACTAGACCATGACGAACCTACGAACTATGAGGAAGCGATGATGAGCCCAGATTCCGCGAAATGGCTTAAGGCCATGAAATCTGAGATGGGATCCATGTATGAGAACAAAGTATGGACTTTGATTGACTTGCCCAATGATCGGCGAGCCATTCAGAATAAATGGATCTTCAAGAGGAAGACGGGCGCTGATAGTAGTGTTACTATCTATAAAGCTCAAATTGTCGCAAAAGGTCTTCAACAAGTTCAAGGTGTTGACTATCATGAGATTTTCTCACTCATATCGATGCTTAAAAGTCTCTCTGAATCATGTTAGCAGTTGCTGCATTTTATGAAATCTGGCAAATGGATATCAAAACTACATTCCTTAATGGATTATTAAAGAAGATTTGTATATGATGCAACCAGAAGGTTTTGTCAATCCTAAAGATGCTAACAAAGCGTGCAAGCTCCAGCGATCTATCTATGGACTGGTGCAAGCATCTCAGAGTTGGAATATACACTTTGATGAGTCGATCAAAGCATATAGTTTTATACAGACTTGCGGTGAAGCCTGTATTTACAAAAAAGTGATTGGGAGCACTACAGCCTTTTTGTTAAGTATATGTGAATGACATATTGTTGATCAGAAATGATGTAGAATTTTCTGGAAAGCATAAAGGAGTGTTTGAAAGGAGTTTTTCAAGGAAAGACCTCAGTAAAGCTGCTTACATATTGGGCATCAAGATCTATAGATACAGATCAAGAAGCTTGATAAGTTTTTTCAATGAGTACATACCTTGACAAGATTTTGAAGGAGTTCAAAATGGATCAGTCAAAGAAGGAGTTCTTGCCTGTGTTGCAAGGTGTGAAGTTGAGTAAAGACTCAAAACCCGACCATAGAAGAAAATAGAAAGAGAATGAAAAGTCATTCCCTATGCCTCAGTCATAGGTTCTATAAAGTATGCTATGTTGTGTACCAGTCCTATTGTATACCTTAGCATGATTTTGGCAAGGGAGTACAATAGTGATCTAGCAGTATATCACTGGACAGTGGTCAAATTATCCTTAGAGGACTAAGGAAATATTTCTCGGTTATGGAGGTGATAAAAGAGTTCGTCGTAAAGATTTACGTCGATGCAAGCTTTTGACACCGATCTAGATGACTCTAAGTCTCGATCTAGATACATATTGAAAGTGGGAGAAATTAGCTAGAGTAGCTCCATGCAGAGCATTGTAGACATAGAAAATTTGCAAAATACATACGGCTCTGAATGTGACAAACCCATTGACTAAACTTCTCTCATAAGGAAAACATGATCACTCCTTAGTACTCTTTGGGTGTTAATCACATGGCAATGTGAACTAGATTATTGAATCCAGTAAACCCTTTGGGTGTTGGTCACATGGTGTTGGGGATATTACTACTGGGCGTAAACCGGCCTATCTGGGCCAGATTAACTTCATCAGTAGTTAAGCATGTTAAAGCCCATGAAGATAGATGAGGGCTCAAGACCCATAATCGGTTGAGAGCCTGTAGCCGTAAACCGGCGTCAATATGTAACTTGTATTGTAAGTTAGGAATAAGCATAGACCAAACTGGATACATCTATGAGCCGGTGTTGGGACTCTGTAAACCGACGGGCGTCACCCATGTATATAAGGGGACGACCCGGCGGCGGTTCAAGGACAGACAACAACTCAAGACATAGGCGAAGCTTGTTTGCTCCCTAGTCATCGAAACACCCATCAATTCCATCACAACTAGACGTAGGATTTTACCTTCATTGAAGGGGCCGAACTAGTATAAACTCTCTTGCGTCCTTGTGTCCGATTTAACCCCTTCAAGCTAACCCGTCGCAATGGCTCCACGACTAAGTCCTTTTTCTAGGACATCTGTCGTGACAAAACCACGACAGTTGGCGCCCACCGTGGGGCTATCGCACGATGCTTTCCGGTTCTTGGAGGGCCGCTTTGAAGGACTCGAGGGCTACGCTGTAGGCCGGATGACTAAGAGTCGTCGCGGCAAGCTCTACATCGACGACGTAGGCTGGGGCCCCGAGGCCGGCTCAATTGAGTACGGGTACCGGGTCCCCTTTGGTAACATTCACGTTTTCATTGGTAAGATCGGTGAACCGGGCCCTGAGCCACACATCTGCACCGACCTCATCGAGACGGCTCAGCGTGCGCGATCCGCCCGGGTTAAACCAGCCATGAAGCGTGCCTTCATGAGAATGATCCATGGAGGGAGTTATGAGGACGGACCGGAGCTTCGCGGGGCGACCGCTGTTTGTTCCGGCGACGAATCTTCGACCGGAGAAACCAAATCTCTTTATCAGCTACAAGATGGCCGGATTGAGAGCTGTTCCGATGGCGACAGTATTCCGGACCCCTCTGGTCTGCCTAACCGGGTTGGAATATTCATGACGGGAACACAAGCAGCGCTTCATTCTTCAACAGCTGCGGCAACGATCTCTGGTTCAGCAGCGGCAACGGCTGCCGGGGCAGGAGGCCCTGTGCGCCCGCCGGCTCAGGTTCTATCAGAACTATTTGATGCGTTGGCTGTGCTTATGGCAGAAGTTAATCCGCCAGATCAGGACGCTCACAACACGGAGATTGCAAAGGTAAAGGAACAAATCACCCAGGCCAAGACGGATCTGGCGGTTGAGGACACCAGGATGGCCGTAGAGCGGGCCGCTTTAGACACACAGGCCTACAGGCTCATGTTGGACCAGAGCACGTTGCATGAAGTCATGAGGAGGAAGCACCGATCCCGCTTACCTCCGGTTTTCGAGGCCAGAGACCTTTTCAACACTCCAGGACCAAGAGCCAACAATCCGCTGGAGGGGAACCGGGCAGAAGCCCCTGGGACCGGTGCACCGGTTCAGCCCCGTCAGATGGACCCGCCTCGTCAAAATACCGTTATGCCTCAGGATGCTTTAACACCTCCGGGTCACTACTCCAACCCAATGGACAATCTTGTTGCCGATGATGCACGACTGGAGGCCATTCCAGTTGAAGGTGACTTGCCGCAGGCAGTAGAGACACGACGGGTCAAGGAACTTCTGAGGACAGCTTTGGCACAACAGGAAGCGTACTCGTACAGCCGCGACCGGATCCACTCGACCCCTCGTCCAAGCCGGAGCTATAGCAGACATATGGATGAACCAGCAATGTCGAGTAATGAACGACGTGGAGCACCCCGCGGTAACAACCCAACGGGTGGTGCTGATGATGCTCAGGAAGTGGTGAACCGGGCCTGAGCGCGCAGGGAGGCCGAGTTAGCTGCACAGCATCAGGCTCGGCAGCTCACACCGGTTCTTCCAACCATCTCGATCGAACCTGGTGCTACTTCTAGTTCTTTGGGGGTGCCTTGCCTCATCCCCGCTTTACGCAACATGCGCCTGCCCAAGGATTTCAAAGGCCCACGCAAGGTACCAAATTATACGGCGGATCAACCACCAGAAACATGGGTAGAGAGCTATGAGATGGCCATGGAGATGCTTGATGTGGATGACACGGCGTGTGCGAAATACTTCACCATGATGCTTGAAGGAACGGCCCGTACTTGGTTAAAAAGCTTGCCAGCTAATTCGATCAGTTCATGGGCCCAATTACGAGCCCAGTTTATCAACAATTTCAAGGATACCTGTAAACAGCCTATGTCGATAGTGGACTTAGCTGCATGCGTCCAGGAGGAAGGAGAATCAATGACCCATTGGGTGTGCCGGGTTTCACAAGTGTTGCACTCCTCAGACCGCATCAACGCTGACACTGCAGTATTAACCCTAGAAGGCAACTGCCAGTTTGGGCCCCTGAAGTTGAAATTGGGGCGGATGAAGCGTCATTGCACCAACATGGGGACCCTCATGGCCGCTTTGGTAAAATATGCTGATTCTGATAGTACCAAGGATCCCGAATCTGATGATGACAAGACAGGGAAAGGGAAGAAGATCAGTAGCTCCAAAGGTCAGCAGCATCACTGGGTAGGCAATGGCGGAGGAGGCAAGCGTAAAGCGGATGGTAACATGGATTTTGTGGCTAATGCCAACGCGCAGGACAATGGCCAGCGACGCAAGGGCAGGCCGAAAAATCATAGTGGAGCACCCAACCCTAAACCAAACCGCCTGAACTATCTGCTAAGCCAGCCCTGTCCAAGACATGGGACGAAGGAGGAGCCAGCAAACCACCTTTGGAAGGATTGCTTTATTATGCAGGAGTTCAAGAATTCTAATAATTTCCGGTATGATCACGGATCTGGCGGTGGCTCAGGTTCCGGGCCGGGTTGCGGTGGAGGAAGTTCCGGTTCAGGATTTAATGGTAATCCGGGCGGACATAATGGTCAAAATAGTCAGAACAACCAGGGTGATTACAACCAACAGCAGCAACAGTCAGGTTACCAGAGCAACTCAAAGCAGTTGAATAGTGGGCAGTACCATGTCTTCACCACTAGCTTGGACAAGCGAGACCGGAAGGTTCAGAGATGGGCAGTCAACTCTGTTGAACCGGCCATACTCCGTTATCTACGTTGGTCTGAACAGCCAATCATATAGAGCAGAGAGGATCACCCACCCCAGGTCGATAATCCGGGTCAGTTGGCTCTGGTGGTGGCACCTTAGGTGGGAGGTTATAAGTTCACCAAGGTGCTCATGGATGGAGGAAGCGGCATTAACATCCTGTACTATGAGACCTTCCGTCGTATGGGGCTAACAGATAAGAATCTCAAACCGTCTAATACAGAATTCCACGGTGTAGTGCCTGGCAGATCAGCATATCCCGTTGGTAAGATAGCTCTCGAAGTGGCCTTTGGGGATGATCATGATTCCAGGTCGAAGACATTGACGTTTGAAGTGGTGAAAATCCAAAGTCCATACCATGCCCTGTTTGGGCGACCGGCATACCCCAAGTTTATGGCTCGGCCCTGTTATGTGTATTTGCAGCTCAAGATGCCGGGTCACAAGGGGACAATAACGGTTCACGGAAGCCGCAAAATCGCTTTGGAATGCGAGGAAGGAGATGCGGCTTATGCAGAGTCAGTTTGTGCCACCGAGGAGCTAAAGTACTATAAAGACAATGTTGATCCGGCGGACATGACTCCGTTGAAGAAGCCAACTACGGAGCATGATCCGGCCCTGAAGTTCAAATCGGCAGCAGAAACTAAGCTTGTTGACTTCGTACCTGGCGATTCGTCCAAGCAGTTCAGCATCAGTGCCAACTTGGATCCGAAATAGGAAAGCACGCTCGTCGAGTTCATCCGTGAGAATCGGGACATTTTTGCATGGAAGCCCTCTGACATGCCAGGTGTACCGAGGCAACTCGCTGAGCACACCCTTAATGTGGATCCTAAATACAAACCGGTGAAACAGTTCCTCCGCCGGTTTAACGAAGAAAGACGCAAAGCGATTGGAGAAGAGGTAGCCAGGCTCTTAGCAGCTGGTTTTATTGTTGAAGTTTTTCACCCTGAATGGCTTGCCAATCCGGTGCTAGTCCTTAAGAAAAACGGCACCTGGCGCATGTGTGTGGATTACACAGATCTTAATAAGGCTTGTCCAGCAGATCCTTTTGCCCTCCCCCGTATTGATCAAATCATTGATGCTACGGCGGGTTGTGAGCGTTTAAGTTTTTTGGATGCATATTCTGGCTATCATCAGATCAAAATGGCAGTTAAGGACCAGGAGAAGACGACATTCATAACTCCCTCTGGAGCCTTCTGCTATGTGTCTATGTCCTTTGGGCTCAAAAGTGCCCAGGCAACTTATCAACGGTGTGTACAAAATTGTCTTCACAAGCAGATTGGCTGTAATGGACATGCTTACGTGGATGATATCGTGGTTAAATCCAGGGAGAAGGAGACTCTGGTTGACGATTTGAAGGAAACCTTTGATAACCTAAGGACGTACAAAATGATGCTTAATCCGGACAAGTGTGTCTTTGGTGTACCGGCGGGCAAATTATTGGGTTTTCTGGTGTCCAACAGGGGAATTGAGGCTAATCTGGAGAAGATCGCAGCCATCACCTCCCTGGCTAAACCGAAGTGTATCAATGATGTTCAACGCCTGGCAGGCCGGATTGCCGCGTTAAGCCGGTTTATCAGCCGCCTTGGTGAGAAGGCAATCCCTTTGTATCAGATGTTGAAGAAGACGGATCAGTTCGTTTGGAGTTCTGCTGCTGATGAAGCATTTGAGGACTTAAAGCGGCAATTGGCCAATCCGCCCGTGCTTGCCGCTCCCATTGACAAGGAGCCGTTACTGCTATATGTTGCTGCTAATGCTTGTGCGGTCAGCGTGGCTATTGTGGTGGAGCGAAAGGAGGCAGGTAAGGAGCATCCGGTTCAACGTCCGGTTTATTATATCAGCGAGGTGATCATTGAGTCCAAGCAAAGGTATCCGCATTGGCAGAAGCTGGTGTATGGAGTTTTTATGGCAAGCCGGAAGCTTAAACAATATTTCCAAGGGCACTCAATTACGGTAGTCAGTTCTGCCCCTTTGGGAGATATCATCCAGAACCGGGAAGCAATTGGCCGGATTGCAAAGTGGGCCATAGAGCTGGGGCTGTACGGTTTGAAGTATGTGCCTCGGACAGCGGCTAAGTCTCAAGCACTTGTTGATTTCATCAATGATTGGATGGAAATGCAAGCACCTGAAGAAAAGCTGGATCATACGTATTGGACCATCCATTTTGACGGATCCAGGCAGTTGGAAGGCTCGGGGGCTGGAGTCGTATTAACTTCCCCACGAGGTGATAAGTTTTGTTATGTTCTCCGTTTAATGTTCCCCTGTACTAACAATGCAGCTGAGTATGAAGCCTTACTCCATGGTCTTCGGATGGCTAAGGAGATGAATCTAAGTCGAGTTAAGTGCTTCGGTGATTCGGACCTTGTGGCTCAACAAGTGTCTGGCACTTGGGACTCTAGGGACCCACTCATGGCAGCATATCATCGTGAGGTGGATATTGTTGCAGGTTATTTCAGAGGCTATCAGGTGGACCACGTGGACCGGCGGAAAAATGAAGCGGCGGACGCTTTAAGCCGGCTGGGCTCTCAGCGCAAACCGGTCCCACCCAATGTTTTTATGGATGTACTGCACAATCCGTCGGTGAAGATTCCTAGTGAAGAGGATTTGACTATTCCTGATCCGGAGGCTCAATTGGTAGCAGCTCTTCATGTTATTCTGGATTGGACGCTTCCTTACCTGGCGTACAAGAACCGGGGCGAGTTGCCAGAAGATGAGATTCTGGCCCGGCAGATAATCCGGCGATCCAAGTCCATGGTTGTCATCAACGGTGAGTTGCATCATTGCAGTGTATCAGGAGCTTTTCAACATTGCGTGTCTCCTGAAGAAGGCCGTGAAATTTTGCGTGAGATCCACGAAGGAGATTGTGGTCACCACGCCGGTTCAAAGTCTCTGGTGGCTAAAGCGTTTTGCCATGGTTTCTATTGGTTAACTGCTCATGCTGATGTGGAGGATCTGGTCAGACGATGTGATGGTTGCCAAAGGTTCTCAAGACGTGCTCATGTACCGGCTCAAGAATTGAGAATGATTCCAATTACTTGGCCGTTTGCGACTTGGGGGCTGGATATGGTTGGGCCTTTCAAAAAGTCCAAAGATAAGAAGACCCACCTCCTGGTGGCGGTTGACAAGTTTACAAAGTGGGTGGAGGCAGAACCTGTTAGCAAGTGTGATGCGGCCACGGCGGTTCAGTTCATCAAAAAGGTGATTTTCCGGTTTGGCTTTCCGCACAGTATTATCACAGATAATGGTACCAATTTGTCCAAAGGTGCTATGAAGGAGTTCTGCGAACGGGAGCACATCCGGCTCGATGTTTCATCAGTGGCACATCCACAGTCCAATGGTCAAGCAGAAAGAGCTAATCAAGAGATCTTGAGAGGCATCAAGCCCCGGCTCATGGTTCCTTTGCAGAGAACGCCGGGTTGTTGGGTAGAAGAATTACCATCTGTGGTATGGAGCATCAATACAACACCCAACGGATCAACAGGATACACACTGTTCTTCATGGTTTATGGAGCGGAGGCGGTTCTCCCCAGTGATATCCGTCATGATTCACCTCGTGTCACGGCTTATATTGAAGCGGACAACGAGACAGCACGGCAAGATGCTTTGGACCGGTTGGATGAAGAGCGTGACATCGCAGCCACCCGATCGGCGTTTTACCAGCAGGATCTTCATCGTTATCACAGTCGCCGAGTCAGAACCAGAGCCTTTCAGGAAGGAGATTTGGTGCTTCGGCTCATCCAAGATCAGACTGGTATGCATAAGCTATCCCCACCTTGGGAGGGGCCTTTCGTGGTCAGCAAGAATCTGCACAATGGGTCGTACTATCTGATCGATATTCGAGAGCATAAGGACTCACGTACATCAGAGGAGGAGACTAGCAGGCCATGGAATATAGCTCATCTTTGGCCTTACTATACCTGAGCCATTGGCTATACGTATGTACATATTATGACAATGCATTATGATTAAGTATAATAAACCGAAACCTCAACTAAAGCGGGGTATCTGTTCTTTACATCATGTGAGGTTACACGGAGTTGCTCTAAAGCGGCCTCCGGTTTACCCCTTGAGTTCGCTTTGCTAAAAGCATCGTGTTATATCACTTGGAGGATTGGTCGTGTCCGAACCAATACCATGCCTCTTGATAGGCGAAAGCCACCAGATCACTTGGGGACTTGGTCATGTCTGAACCAGTCATGCCTCTTGATTGGCCTAAGGCCACAGAATCACTTGGGGGCTTGGTCGAACCCGAACCATGACCACGCCATTTGGTCGGCATAAATGCCACAAGAATCACTTGGGGACCTGGCTAACTAGAACCATAGTTACACCTAACGGGAGCTTGGTCGTGTTTGGCCATGGTTACGCCATTTGATCAGCTTAAATAAATCTTTTTTGGCAAACGTTTTTGTCGTTGCTTTTGCTTCATACTTTTCTTTGAAGGTTTTTTTTTGCTTTTTATTGTGTTCTTTAAACCGACAAAGTTTTTTAACCAATCAATTGACGGAACACAGTTCACGTCAATCCAGAGACTATTTGTCCGGTTTGATCCTTGTTGTTAACATCCTCTTATGGAGTAACACGGTGTTTATTATAACCCGGCACGGTTTACATGGTAACTAGTGTCATATACATATACAGGAGTTGATATTTCCTCCAACGGCGTGGATTTGCAAAACTCCGCTTCAAGGTTGGCCAAGCCAACTTCACACTCAACGGTGGCAGGTATTATGTATCTCAAAATTTTAATCATATACTTAAAATTTTGTTTTGGATGTTTTGACTTTATATACACAGACATCATATTCCGCCTGACGATACAACTGCGGTGGCACTTGATGAATTTCTTATTTCAGAAAGTGTTTTGGAAAATTCATTACCACAGGAAGAACAAGTTATGCACGAAGGCATATCAACATCAAAGGTATCAGCTAGCCTATTACAAGGCAACATGGTGCCCATAATAACATAATTGTTTTTCACAAAGGAGAGGCAGTTTTTAAATCGGCTTCCTGTTTAAGCTTGGCCACCAGCCTGGCCTGATGGTTGCGGGTCATCCTGCGCCGCTTCAGCTTCCGTTTCTCTACCCAGTGGCTGGAAACCCACAGTTGTCCAGTTGATTCCCATTAATGCTTGAAATACAGCTTCGTCATGGATTAGCGAAGATGGGTCAATATCGGGAGCGTAAGTATGCTTACGGACTGGAGGGATCAGATTTTCCGATTCATGGATTGGTGCAGCTATTCGCTTGTTCTGGCTGTCATATTGGGCTTGATAATGAGACAAGTCTGCTTCCTCAGCCAGTTGACAAGCTAGCAGACGTACTTCCCGGTTTATTGCTCGCAAATCCGCTTCACCAAATTCTGACCCGTCTTCCTTCAAGCTGGGATAGCCCTGAGCCGCTTCAATAGGATCAAAATCCCGCACCCAGGCTTTTGCTCGGATTAAAGCATTGATTGCACCGGTTCGAGCAGCAGATTTCTTCAGCTCTTCAACCCGGGCAGGAAGCACTGACAGTTTCATCAGAGTATCTTGAATCAAAGTGGGCGCCGGTTTGTTATGAGACGCGGTACAGATGATCCGCTGGGCACCAGTATACAATTGTTCAACCAAGGTATAGGCAGCTTTCAATTTCTTCCGCACATCTGACCCCAAGTGACCAATGCGTGTCCCTAAAATACCATAAAGGGTTAATAAACCGGCGACTCTGTAAGAAGGCAGAACCAATTCAGAAGGCAAGCTGGCTTACCAAAGATAGCAGCGGTCATGGCATGAACGTGCCGCTTTATGCTAGTCAGTTCATCTGTCACTGGTTTTAGTGCAGCCTCGGCATCCTCTGCTCGTTTGATCAAAGCGGACTTTTCAGCGGCCCAATCCACCCGTTTCTTCTTGAAGTTCTCCTTAAGTTGTTCCATGGCGCTTAAGGCACTGGCCAATTCCTCTTTTGCTTTGGAGGTTTCAGCCTGTTGGGTCTTCAGGTTTTCTTGCAGATCGATGACTTGGTTTTCTTTCGCCTTCAGCTCCGCCTGCAGGCATACATATATATGTTTCAACAAATCGGTAGAAGGATTCAAGTACCAACCACATAACAAGTTATGCGCTTAGCACTTGGGGGTTAATGCGTATTCGATCTTCATCTTTCAATTGTTTACAAAGTCCCAAGATCAATGCAAGCATTCAACTTGGCACTTGGGGGCTAATGCCTATTTGATCATATGTATTCTGATGCGGCAGTTTCAATTAATTAAAGTACCGGTTTAACTACGCTAAGTTGAACCGGCCCTTGGGGGCTACATCAGCAAATTTCAAAGCATCAAGATTTATATTATTAAGTCCCGGTTTGAAAGAATAGTTCAAACCGGCCCTTGGGGGCTAGGAGAGTCAGCAAGAATAAAAGCATACAAGCAGGAAGGAGCATATGGAAGTTACCTCATATTTATCTTTCATCATATTAACCAGACCAGCTTCGTAGTCACGGCTGGTATACAGCCGGTTCAGATAGCCGGAATGGATATCTTGGGCGTTCAGAGCAGGGTAAGCCGTCAGATCAGCGTTCCACGTGCCTTTGCCAAAAGTAGCAAATTCTTCCTTGGCAGAATGTTTGGATAAAGCGACGGGATTGCTTGGTTCAGTATGGCCAGTGCCAGTAATGACAACTTCATCATCCTTGGTACCGCTGGTTTGCACTGGAGCTGTTGGCTTCTCAGTAGTTTTTGCTAGACCGGTGGAGCTTTCAATCCGGATGGAACCTGTGGGTTGTTGGACAGGGCCTGAGGTATCAGCAGGTCTCTCTTCAGCAATAAGATCATCATCTGGCTGCGGTGGATTGTTGGGAATATCCTCAGAGATAGCCGCTTCAAGAATGACATCTTCTTCGGCCGCTTTGTCCAGGCGGGCCTTCTTGCTTGGCCTAGGTTTAGCCCTGAGAAGAATAACCAAATTAAATACAACATGTGTTCTAAGGCAATGTACTGCAAACATCACAATAAATATAGCTTACCCAAGCACCGTTTTGAGCGGCGGGAGCTGAGTGGCCGATGACTCGCCAGAAGATGAGTGGGAAACAACCTGGTAATCGGAGTTAGACGGATTAAGAGGTTGATGAAAGCAGCCCGCTTTAGGACAAGCACTGACAAGCGAATTAGAGATCTCAGAATGACGTTTCCGAACCGGACTGTTCGGTAAACCGGCGGAGGTAACTACCTGGCCGCTGTGCCGGGTGGTGTGGCGAGCTTCATGTTGTTGCGTCTTCATAAGAAGTTTAGGATCCAAATAAGCAAGAGGATGAGAAAATTTAACTTTCCGGTTTGCCTGACGGATTTTTTGTGAAGGCAAAGTTTCTGAATCGGAAGAGAGAATAATTACCTCTGCAACATCCGCATGGCTGGCTTCGGCGTCATCCTGACAAATATCATCATCAATAAGATGCATGAAAAATAAACCAAGTGAGTCAAGCTCTACCTCAAAGTCCGGATTATCCACCTCGTCATCAGGGGCCGGATTAGAAGATGCAGTGGTTCTTTTCCGGTGGGCAGTCTTCTTCACAGCTTTAGTTTTTTGCCGGGTTGCTCTTTCCGGTTTATCCGTTTTCTCTGGTTTCTCTTGCGGCAACTTTTTGCTCCAAAACGGATCATCGCCCTGATTATGCAGACACTGATATTAAAAACAATGACCAGATATATCAATAACAGATTCAGCAAAGAGAAAAATCAAAGTCTTACAGCTGGTGGTTTGTTGGTGGCACAGAAGGGAAGCAGGCCGGTTTTAGCGCAAACGTGTTCCGGTTCATTCAGTATCTTACGCACAGCCTCTGTGATTTCTTCACCGGAGAGATGGAGTCTTGAATGCCGTAGTGGGTCATCCACGCTATCAGTATATTCGCACATCAAACCGGAGCGCTGGCTAAGGGGCAGTATGCTCCATGATATCCAACAGCGAGCAAGGTCAACCCCTGTTAAACCATTGGCCATAAAGGCTCTGAGCTTTGACAGTTGGGGAGCATATTTGCTTGTCTCCTGGGCAGTCAATCTTTGAGGAAAAGGATGTGTATTGCTGAGCCGCTCCGGACGAAAGCCAGGCAAGGGATTCTCACCAGCAGGGGAGGTGTCTTTGCAGTAGAACCATGTCTGATTCCACTCCTTGGGGTGACTGTGCAGCTTGGCGTGGGGGTATGTGACCTCTTTCCTTTTTTGAATCGCCATGCCACCCAACTCCGTATTAGAGCCATCAGTAAACTCAGTATGGCGGTTTAGATGGAAAAGATCTCTGAATAATTCCACTGTGGGCTCCTCTTGAAAGAACACCTCACAGAGCACTTGGAAGTGGCACATATTTGTAACAGAGTTGGGGCCAGTGTCTTGCGGATGGAGTTGGAAATCAGCTAAAACATCCCGGTAAAATTTAGAACCGGGCGGTTTAAAGCCCCGAGCTAAGTGGTCTACGAAAACAACAACCTCTCCTTCTCGAGGTGTGGGAGGGCATTCTTTGCCAGGAGCCCTCCAATGTATGGTGTCTTTGCTGCCCAAGGCGCCAATCAGGACTAAATTGTCTAGTTGATCCTCTGTGACGCGAGAAGGGACCCAATTGCACTCATATACTTGCTTGGCCATGATGGAACCTACAAGGTAGAAGATCCCGGTTCAAAAATGCATTTGATCAAGGTACGTTGGTATGGGCACTATTAAACCAGAGGTAGAACTATCTGAACCGGAGTTTCATGAAGCAACCAACATCTGGCGGTTCAACAAGGGGACTAATGGTATATACCGGTTTTTCAAATTTTTTCTACAAAGTTAAACCGCCTGATCTAAGCATTGAATAGTCAAGACTGCAGATGAGTAAGTACGCAAAAACAGATTTCACAAGATTATACTACAGCTTTGGATCTGGAACATGTTTATAAAGGAGATAAATATTCAAGGCCCAAAAGGAGCAGTATCGAATCAATAAATAAAGGTACGGATAAGATCTATGCTCTTAGTATGCCGGACGGTGAAAACAGAGGATAAAAACTACTGCTACATGGAGTGAAGATTCACAGACTCGTCTAAGGATCTATCATATGAACAAGAAGCAAGCGATGAACACTGGAGAACATGGAAACCCTAGAACAGATCTATGATGAAACGGATAGAAGACTTACCGGAGCTGAGGAAGAAGCGGAAGGTCGCCGCGGTGCTCTGGTACGTTCAGGGTGATGCAGCTGCCAAGGTTGGTGCAGAGGTCGACGGCGGCGGCGGAGCTCCGAAGACTGGGCGACGCGAGGAAGATGAAGCAGAAGGGCACGGAGGGGGAAAAAGACATGACCCTTCGGTCCTATTTATAAAGCAAGGGACATGGGTCAGGCGCGAAAATCAAGGAGCCGCAAGTTTGGAAACAGAGCTATCGCCTCGATTATCGCGGATCTATTAAACAAGAAGGTATCACAGATAGTTTCTTTATGATAGATGACGTCACGCCGATTTACAACAATCAGAGAAGATGACATCACGGCGGTTCACCCAACTACAAGAAGATGTTGAAGATGAAGTTTTTGCTAAGGATTGACATGAACCTGTTCAAATCAATCTGGGGCCTAATGTTGGGGATATTACTACTGGGCGTAAACCGGCCTATCTGGGCCGGATTAACTTCATCAGTAGTTAAGTATGTTAAAGCCCATGAAGATAGATGAGGGCTCAAGACCCATAATCGGTTGAGAGCTTGTAGCCGTAAACCGGCGTCAATATGTAACTTGTATTGTAAGTTAGGAATAAGCAGAGACCAAACCGGATACATCTATGAGCCAGTGTTGGGACTCTGTAAACCAACGGGAGTCACCCATGTATATAAGGGGACGACCCGGCGGTGGTTCAAGGACAGACAACAACTCGAGACATAGGCGAAGCTTGTTTGCTCCCTAGTCATCGAAACACCCATCAATTCCATCACAACTAGATGTAGGCTTTTACCTTCATTGAAGGGGCCGAACTAGTATAAACTCTCTTGCGTCCTTGTGTCCGCTTTAACCCCTTCAAGCTAACCCGTCGCGATGGCTCCACGACTAAGTCCTTTTTCTAGGACATCTGCCGTGACAAAACCACGACACATGGTGATGTGAACTATTGGTGTTAAATCACATGGCGATGTGAACTAGATTATTGACTCTAGTGCAAGTGGGAGACTAAAGAAAATATGCCCTAGAGGCAATAATAAAGTTGTTATTTATATTTCCTTATATCATGATAAATGTTTATTATTCATGCTAGAATTGTATTAACCAGAAACTTAGTACATGTGTGAATACATAGACAAACACAGTGTCACTAGCATGCCTCTACTTGACTAGCTCGTTAATCAAAGATGGTTAAGTTTCCTAGCCATGGACAAGAGTTGTCATTTGATGAACGAGATCACATCATTAGAGAATGATGTGATTGACTTGACCCATCCGTTAGCTTAGCACGATGATCATTTAGTTTGTTCCTATTACTTTCTTCATAACTTATACATGTTCCTATGACTATGAGATTATGCAACTCCCGAATACCGGAGGAACACTTAGTGTCCTATCAAACGTCACATCATAACTGGGTGACTATAAAGATGCTCTACAGGTGTCTTCGATGGTGTTTGTTAAGTTGGCATAGATCGAGATTAGGATTTGTCACTCCGTGTATCGGAGAGGTATCTCTGGGCCCTCTTGGTAATGCACATCACTATAAGCCTTGCAAGCAATGTGACTAATGAGTTAGTTATGGGATGTTGCATTACGGAACGAGTAAAGAGACTTGCCGGTAACGATATTGAACTAGGTATTGAGATACCGACGATCGAGTCTCGGGCAAGTAACATACCGATGACAAAGGGAAAACGTATACTGTTATGCGGTTTTTGACCGATAAAGATCTTCGTAGAATATGTAGGAACCAATATGAGCATCCAGGTTCCGCTAGTGATTATTGACCGAAAGTGAGTCTCAGCCATGTCTACATAGTTCTCGAACCCGGAGGGTTCGCACGCTTAACGTTCGATGATGATCGGTATTATGAGTTTATGTGTTTTGATGTACCGAAGGTAGTTCAGAGTCTCGGATGTGATCACGAACATGACGAGGAGTCTCGAAATGGTCGAGACGTAAAGATTGATATATTGGACAATGTTATTCGGACACCGGATGAGTTTCGGGGGTCACCGGATAAATATCGGAGTGTCGGGGTGTTATCGGAAACCCCGGGGGAACTAATGGGCCAACATGGGCCTTGTGAGAGAGAGAGAGGAGAGGGCCTAGGGCTGGTCGCTCCCCCCCTTAAGGAGTCTGAATTGGACTAGTAGGGGGCGGCGCCCCCCTCTCCTTCCTTGCCCCTCTCTTCCTTGTTGGAAATCTAGCTACTAGCAATAGGATTCCTATTCCTAGTAGGAATCCTACTTGGGGCGCGCCCCTATAGGGCCGGCCGGCCTCCCCCTTGCTCCTTTATATACGGGGGTAGGGGGTTCCCTAGAACACACAAGTTGACAGTTGTCTTAGCCGTGTGCGGTGCCCCCCTCCATAGATTTCCACCTCGGTCATATCGTTGTAGTGCTTAAGCGAAGCCTTGCGCCGATAACTTCATCATCATTGTCATCACGCCGTCATGCTGACAAAACTCTCCCTCAGACTCAGCTGGATCAAGAGTACGAGGGACGTCACCGAGTTGAACGTGTGCAGATCGCGGAGGTGCCATGCATTCGGTACTTGGATCCGTTAGAACGCGAAGACGTTCGACTACGTCAACCGCGTTACTAAACACTTCCGCTTTCGGTCTACGAGGGTACGTGGACACACTCTCCCCTCTCGTTGCTATGCATCATCTAGATGGATCTTTTGTGTGAGTGGGCAATTTTTTTAAATTCTATGTTCCCCAACAGGTTTCACAAGAGGCTTCTCTCAAGATAGAAAATATTACGGTGTGTGAACAAATTACAGCAGAGCAATTGATAGAAAAGCGCAAAGTTATGATGATATCTAAGGCAATGATCATGAATATAGGCATCACGTCTGTATCAAGTAGACCGACTCCTGTCTGCATCTACTACTATTACTCCACACATCGACCGACTCTTGCCTGCATCGAGTGTATTAAGGTAATGAAGAACAAAGTAACATGATAACCCACAAGTATAGGGGATCGCAATAGTTTTCGAGGGTAGAGTATTCAACCCAAATTTAATGATTCAACACAAGGGGAGCCAAAGAATATTCTCAAGTATTAGCAGCTGAGTTGTCAATTCAACACCACCTGGATAACTTAATATCTGCAGCAAGGTATTTAGTAGCAAAGTAATATGATAGTAGTGGTAACGGTGGCAAAAGTAACATTGGCAGTTTTGGTTTTATAGTGATTGTAACAGTACCAACGGAAAAGTAAATAAGCAAAGAACAATATATGAAAAGCTCGTAGGCAATGGATCAGTGATGGATAATTATGTCGGATGTGATTCCTCATGCAATAGTTATAACATAGGGTGACACAGAACTAGCTCCAGTTCATCAATGTAATGTAGGCATGTATTCCAAGTATAGTCATACGTGCTTATGGAAAAGAACTTGCATGTCATCTTTTGTCCTACCCTCCCGTGGCAGTGGGGTCCTATTGGAAACTAAGGGATATTAAGGCCTCCTTTTAATAGAGTACTGGACCAAAGCATTAACACATAGTGAATACATGAACTCCTCAAACTATGGTCATCACCGGTAAGTATCCCGATTATTGTCACTTCGGGGTTAACAGATCATAACACATAATAGGTGACTATAGACTAGCAAGATAGGATCAAGAACTCACATATATTCATGAAAACATAATAGGTTTAGATCTGGAATCATGGCACTCGGGCCCTAGTGACAAGCATTAAGCATAGCAAAGTCATAGCAACATCATTCTCAGAACATAGTGGATATTAGGGATCAAACCCTAACAAAACTAACTCGAGTACATGATAAATCTCATCCAACCCATCACCGTCCAGCAAGCCTACGATGGAATTACTCACGCACGTCGGTGAGCATCATGAAATTGGTGATGGAGGAAGGTTGATGATGACGATGGCGGCGGATTCCCCTCTCCGGAGGCCCAAACGGACTCCAGATCAGCCCTCCCGAGAGAGTTTAGGGCTTGGCGGCGGCTCCGTATCATAAAATGCGATGAATCCTTCTCTCTGATTTTTTTCTCCTCGAACATGAATATATAGAGTTGGAGTTGAGGTCGGAGGAGCACCAGGGGGCCCCCACCCTCGTGAATAGGGTGTGGGCCCCCTGGCCTTGATTCTTTCGTCAGTATTTTTTATATATTCCAAAGATAATCACCGTTGATTTTCAGGTCATTCTGAGAACTTTTATTTCTGCACAAAATAACACCATGGCAATTCTGCTGAAAACAGCGTCAGTCTGGGTTAGTTCCATTCAAATCATGCAAGTTAGAGTCCAAAACAAGGGCAAAAGTGTTTGGAAAAGTAGATACGACGGATACGTATCAACTCCCCCAAGCTTAAACATTTGCTTGTCCTCAAGCAATTCAGTTGACAAACTGAAAGTGATAAAGAAAAACTTTTACAAACTCTGTTTGCTCTTGTTGTTGTAAATATGTAAAGCCAACATTCAAGTTTTCAACAAAGATTAGGAACTAACCATATTCACAATAACATTTAGGTCTCATGCTTACTCATATCAATGGCATAATCAACTAGCGAGCAATAATAGTAAATCTTGGATGACAACACTTTCTCAAAACAATCATAATATGACATAACAAGATGGTATCTCGCTAGCCCTTTCTAAGACCGCAAAACATAAATGCAGAGCACCTTTAAAGATCAAGGACTAACTAGACATTGTAATTCATGGTAAAAGAAATCCAGTCAAGTCATACACAATGTAAACTAACAATAATACATGTAAATGACAGCAATGCTCTCCAACTGGTGCTTTTTAATAAGAGGATGATGACTCAACATAAAGGTAAATAGATAGGCCCTTCGCAGAGGGAAGCAGGGATTTGTAGAGGTGCCAGAGCTCGATTTTGAAATAGAGATGAATAATATTCTGAGCGGATACTTTCATTGTCAACATAACAACCGAGAGATCTCGATATCTTCCATGCTACACACATTATAGGCGGTTCCCAAGCTGAATGGTAAAGTTTATACTCCCCCACCACCAACAAGCATCAATCCATGGCTTGCCCGAAACAACGGGTGCCTCCAAGTAACAACAATCCCGGGGGAGTTTCGTTTGCAATTATTTTGATTTGAGCATGGGACTGGGATTGGGCATCCCGGTGACCAGCCATTTTCTCGTGAGTGAGGAGAGGAGTCCACTCCTCTTGAGAATAACCCGCCTAGCATGGAGGATACAAACAACCCTAGTTGATACATGAGCTATTCGAGCATACAAAACAGAATGTTTATTTGAAGGTTTAGAGTTTGGCACATACAAATTTACTTGGAATGGCAGCTAGATACCGTATATAGGAAGGTATGGTGGACTCATATGGAATAACTTTGGGGGTTTATGGAGTTGGATGCACAAGCAGTATTCACGCTTAGTACAAGTGAAGGTTAGAAAGAGACTGGGAATCGACCAGCTAGAGAGTGACAACAATCATGAACATGCATTAAAATTAATCAACACCGAATGCAAGCATGAGTAGGATATAATTCACCATGAACATAAATATCGTAGAGGCTATGTTGATTTTGTTTCAACTACATGCGTGAACATGTGCCAAGTCAAGCCACTCAAATCGTTCAAAGGAGGATACCACCCTATCATACCACATCACAACCATTTTAATAGCATGTTGACACGCAAGGTAAACCATTATAAACTCTTAGCAAATTAAGCATGGCATAAGCAACTATAATCTCTAATTGTCATTGCAAACATGTTTCATTCATAATAGGCTTAATCAAGAATGATGAACTAATCATATTTACAAAAACAAGAGAGTTCGAGTTCATACCAGCTTTCCTCATCTCAATCAGTTCATCATATATCGTCATTATTGCCTTTCACTTGCACGACCGAACGGTGTGGATAACGATAATAGTGCACGTGCATTGGACTAAGATGTAATCTACAAGCATTCAATTCAAAGGAGAAGACAAGTAATATGGGCTCTTTGTTAGATCAACAATAATGCATATAAGAGCCACTCAACATTTTCATTAAGGTCTTCTCCTCTCGACCCTCAAAGAAAAAGAAAAGAAACAAAACTATTTACACGGGAAAGCTCCCAACAAGCAAAAGAAGAACGATAAATCTTTTGGGGTTTTCTAATTAATTACTACTACTACAATCATGGAAGTAAACTAACTAAAAGCTACAACTATTTTTTTGTTTTTTCTTAAGGTTTTTCAAACACACAAGAAGAAAGCTTAAAAACAAAATAAACTAGCATGGATGATACAATGAAAAAGTATGAGCACCGACAACTGGCATGAGTGTGTGAACATAAATGTAATGTCGGTGAGAAATACGTACTCCCCCAAGCTTAGGCTTTTTGCCTAAGTTGGTCTATGCCCATGGATGGCCTGGTAGATATCCGAAGTTGAAGGCTGGGGTCATACTGAGATGCATCAGCTACTACCTAAAGGGCTGCAGCCTGGAGGCGAGCTGCCTCCGTCCTCCTCTCGTACTCGTTTGCCTCCTCCCTAGTTATAACATATCTCCTTTTTGCCTGAAAGTTAAAGAAAGTAGGGGCAGGGAGAGCGACGTGATAGGTGCATCATCTGTCAAAGATTAGTTGGTACTGGAGGGACTGTTCGTTCCTCTCAACAAACTGATGACGAACCATAGCATTATAATCTGAATAAGCAGGAGGCAACTCAATATCATCTCCACGTATGGGTATCTCAAGAAAATCAGCTAAATGGGTTGCATAAATTCCACTAAAGAAATCACCATTAATACTATTATTATGCAACCTACGTGCAAGAATGGTCCCCAAGTTATATTGTCTATCTCCTAATACAACACTCTTGAGAACACTTAGGTCGGGAACACACATGTGACATGCTTCATCCTTACCATTAATGCATCTACCTATAAAGAGAGCAAAATAATGTATGGTAGGAAAATAAATGCTCCCTACGGTAGCTTGTGTTATTTCTATAGATTCCCCCACAGTTATACTAGCAAGAAAGTCTTTATATTCAGATTTGCGAGGTTCACTAACATTACCCCACTGTGGGAGTTTACAAGCAGTATTAAAATCTTCTAAGTCCATGGTATAAGATTTATCATAAAGATCAAACAGGACGATTTGAGAACTGCGTGATGATGTAAATTTAAATCTTCTCACAAAGGAATCAGTGAGGTAGTAGTACTGAGGGCACTTATCTGCCACGAAGCCCTCAAGTTCAGCATTACACACATACGCTTCAAATTCCTCCTTAATTCCTGCCTGGACCATGAAATCCTCTGACGGCCATTCACAAGGCCGCACTTGAGCCTCCCTTGGTAGTTCATTGTCCGGCTCGCGTATTGCGGGCCTTGCTTCCTTGAGGAACCACCTCGGTACATTTTCCTAAACATATTTCTTCCTCTGAAAAATTGCTGAAATTTTTAGTGACTCAAAATAAAAGTAAACCAAACTCAACAAGATTGACAGCAGCTACTCCTACAAGTGCCTAGAGGCTATATCATGCATTAAAACTACTTTTGACCACATAAATTTGACATGCAAGCTCAAGAACAGGGTCACCTAAGCAGCAAAAAATTGCAATAAATAAATCACTAGAACAAAAACTAATTGGACCATTGGAGGAGTCACATACCAAAGAACAATCCCCCAAAGTAGTTTTGCGAATGGAGCTTTGAGCAAGGAGATCAAAAATGGCAGCAAGATGAGCAAGGACTCAGGTTTAAGCTGGTGGATGATTTTTTCTAGAGCAAGATGAAGTGTGTGGGTGCAAGAATAAGTGGAGGGGACCTACGTGGGGTCCATGAGGCAGGGGCGCGCCCTCCACCTTCGTGGGCACATGGTGGGTCCCCCTGGTGTGTTCTCAGTGCCATCTATTTGTTGGGGAACGTTGCAGAAAACAAAAAAAATTCCTATGTTTTCACCAAGATCCATCTATGAGTTCATCTAGCAACGAGTGATCGGATGCATCTACATACCTTTGTAGATCGCGAGCGGAAGCGTTCAAGAGAACGGGGATGAGGGAGTCGTACTCGACGTGATCCAAATCACCGGAGATCCTAGCGCCGAACGGACGGCACCTCCGCGTTCAACACATGTACGGTCAGCGTGATGTCTCCTCCTTCTTGATCTAGCAAGGGGGAAGGAGAGGTTGATGAAGATCCAGCAGCACGACAGCGTGGTGGTGGATGCAGGAGTCACCGCAGCAGGGCTTCGCCGTTCTACTACGAGAGGGAGAGGCGTAGCAGGGGAGAGGGAGGTGACAAGACTTCAGGGTGCGGCTGCCCTCCCTCCCCCCTTTATATAGGCCCCCTAGGGGGGTGCACTGGCCCTAGGAGATGGGATCTCCTAGGGGGCGGCGGCCAAGGGGGAGGAGTGCCCCCCAAGGCAAGTGGAGGCGCCCCCTCCCCTAGGGTTCCCAACCCTAGGCGCATGGGGGGCCCAAGGGGGGGGGGCGCACCAGCCCACTATGGGCTGGTTCCCTCCCCACTTCAGCCCATGGGGCCCTCCGGGATGGGTGGCCCCACCCGGTGGACCCCCGGGACCCTTCCGGTGGTCCCGGTACAATACCGGTGACCCCGAAACTTTCCCGATGGCCGAAATAACACTTCCTATATATAATTCTTCACCTCCGGACCATTCCGGAACTCCTCGTGACGTCCGGGATCTCATCCGAGACTCCGAACAACTTTCGGATTACTGCATACTCATATTCATACAACCCTAGCGTCACCGAACCTTAAGTGTGTAGACCCTACGGGTTCGGGAGACATGTAGACATGACCGAGACGGCTCTCCGGTCAATAACCAACAGCGGGATATGGATACCCATGTTGGCTCCCACATGCTCCTCGATGATCTCATCGGATGAACCACGATGTCGAGGATTCAAGCAACCCCGTATACAATTCCCTTTGTCAATCGGTATGTTACTTGCCCGAGATTCGATCGTCGGTATCCCAATACCTCGTTCAATCTCGTTACCGGCAAGTCACTTTACACTTGGTCACTTTGAGCTCATTATGATGATGCATTACCGAGTGGGCCCAGAGATACCTCTCCGTCATACGGAGTGACAAATCCCAGTCTTGATCTGTGTCAACCCAACAAACACTTTCGGAGATACCCGTAGTGTACCTTTATAGTCACCCAGTTACGTTGTGACGTTTGGTACACCCAAAGCACTCCTAAGGTATCCGAGAATTACACGATCTCATGGTCTAAGGAAAAGATACTTGACATTGGAAAAACTCTAGCAAACGAACTATACGATCTTGTGCTATGTTTAGGATTGGGTCTTGTCCATCACATCATTCTCCTAATGATGTGATCTCGTTATCAATGACATCCAATGTCCATAGTCAGGAAACCATGACTATATGTTGATCAACGAGCTAGTCAACTAGAGGCTTACTAGGGACATGTTGGTGTATATGTATTCACACATGTATTACGATTTCTGGATAACACAATTATAGCATGAATAAAAGACAATTATCATGAACAAGGAAATATAATAATAATCCTTTTATTATTGCCTCTAGGGCATATTTCCAACAGTCTCCGACTTGCACTAGAGTCAATAATCTAGTTACATTGTGATGAATCGAACACCCATGGAATTCTGGTGTTGATCATGTTTTGCTCCAGGGAGAGGTTTAGTCAACGGATCTGCTACATTCAGGTCCGTATGTACTTTACAAATATCTATGTCTCCATCTTGAACATTTTCACGAATGGAGTTGAAGCGACGCTTGATGTGCCTGGTCTTCTTGTGAAACCTGGGCTCCTTGGCAAGTGCAATAGCTCCAGTGTTGTCACAGAAGAGTTTGATCGGCCCTGACGCATTGGGTATGACTCCTAGGTCGGTGATAAACTCCTTCACCCAAATTGCTTCATGTGCTGCCTCCGAGGCTGCCATGTACTCCGCTTCACATGTAGATCCCGCCACGACGCTCTGCTTGCAACTGCACCAGCTTACTGCCCCACCATTCAAAATATACACGTATCCGGTTTGTGACTTAGAGTCATCCAGATCTGTGTCGAAGCTAGCGTCAACGTAACCCTTTACGACGAGCTCTTCGTCACCTCCATAAACAAGAAACATTTCCTTAGTCCTTTTCAGGTACTTCAGGATATTCTTGACCGATGTCCAGTGTTCCTTACCGGGATTACTTTGGTACCTACCTACCAAACTTACGACAAGGTTTACATCAGGTCTGGTACACAGCATGGCATACATAATAGACCCTATGGCTGAGGCATAGGGGATGACACTCATCTCTTCTATATCTTCTGCCGTGGTCCGACATTGAGCTGAGCTCAATTTCACACCTTGCAACACAGGCAAGAACCCCTTCTTAGACTGATCCATATTGAACTTCTTCAATATCTTATCAAGGTATGTGCTTTGTGAAAGACCTATGAGGCGTATTGATCTATCTCTATAGATCTTGATGCCTAATATATAAGCAGCTTCTCCAAGGTCCTTCATTGAAAATCTCTTATTCAAGTAGGCCTTAATGCTGTCCAAAAGCTCTATATCATTTCCCATCAAAAGTATGTCATCTACATATAATATGAGAAATGCTACAGAGCTCCCACTCACTTTCTTGTAAACGCTGGCTTCTCCATAAGTCTGCATAAACCCAAATGCTTTGATCATCTCATCAAAGCGAATATTCCAACTCCGAGATGCTTGCACCAGCCCATAGATCGAGCGTTGGAGCTTGCACACCTTGTCAGCATTCTTAGGATTGACAAAACCTTCCGGCTGCATCATATACAATTCTTCCTTAAGGAAACCATTAAGGAATGCCGTTTTGACGTCCATTTGCCATATCTCATAATCATAGAATGCGGCAATTGCTAACATGATTCGGACGGACTTCAGCTTCGCTACAGGTGAGAAAGTCACATTGTAGTCAACCCCTTGAACTTGTCGATAACCCTTAGCAACAAGCCGAGCTTTATAGATGGTCACATTACCATCCGCGTTTGTCTTCTTCTTAAAGATCCATTTATTTTCTATGGCTCGCCGATCATCGGGCAAGTCAGTCAAAGTCCATACTTCGTTTTCATACATGGATCCTATCTCGGATTTCATGGCTTCCAGCCATTTGTCGGAATCCGGCCCCGCCATCGCTTCTTCATAGTTCGAAGGTTCACCGTTGTCTAACAACATGATTTCCAGGACAGGGTTTCCATACCACTCTGGTGCGGAACGTGTCCTTGTGGACCTACGAAGTTTAGCAGCAACTTGATCTGAAGTTTCATGATCGTCATCATTAACTTCCTCTCTAGTCGGTGCAGGCACCTCAGGAACATTTTCTTGAGTTGCGCCACTTTCCGGTTCAAGAGGTAATATTTCATCAAGTTCTACTTTCCACCCACTTACTTCTTTCGAGAGAAACTCCTTCTCTAGAAAGGATCAATTCTTGGCAACAAAGATCTTGCCTTCGGATCTGAGGTAGAAGGTATACCCAATAGTTTCTTTAGGGTATCCTATGAAGACGCATTTTTCCGACTTGGGTTCGAGCTTTTCAGGTTGAAGTTTCTTGACATAAGCATCGCATCCCCAAACTTTTAGAAATGACAGCTTAGGTTTCTTCCCAAACCATAATTCATACGGTGTCATCTCAACGGATTTTGACGGAGCCCTATTTAAAGTGAATACGACAGTCTCTAAAGCATAGCCCCAAAATGATAGCGGTAAATTGGTAAGAGACATCATAGATCGCACCATATCTAATAGAGTGCGATTACGATGTTCGGACACACCATTATGCTGAGGTGTTCCAGGCGGCGTCAGTTGTGAAACTATTCCACATTTTCTTAAGTGTGTGCCAAATTTGTGACTCAAGTATTCTCCCCCACGATCTGATCGCAAGAACTTGATTTTCCTGTCACGTTGATTCTCAACCTCACTCTGAAATTCCTTGAACTTTTCAAAGGTCTCAGACTTGTGTTTCATTAAATAGACATACCCATATCTACTCAAGTCATCAGTGAGGGTGAGAACATAACGATAGCCACCGCGAGCCTCAACACTCATTGGACCGCACACATCAGTATGTATGATTTCCAATAAGTTGGTTGCTCGCTCCATTGTTCCTGAGAATGGAGTCTTGGTCATTTTACCCATGAGGCATGGTTCGCACGTGTCAAATGATTCGTAATCAAGAGACTCTAAAAGTCCATCTGCATGGAGCTTCTTCATGCGTTTGACACCTATGTGACCAAGGCGGCAGTGCCACAAGTATGTGGGACTATCATTATCAACCTTACATCTTTTGGTATTCACACTATGAATATGTGTAGCATTATGCTCGAGATTCATTAAGAATAAACCATTCACCATCGGAGCATGACCATAAAACATATCTCTCATATAAATAGAACAACCATTATTCTCGGATTTAAATGAGTAGCCATCTCGAATTAAACGAGATCCTGATACAATGTTCATGCTCAAAGCTGGCACTAAATAACAATTATTGAGGTTTAAAACTAATCCCGTAGGTAAATGCAGAGGTAGCATGCCGACGGCGATCACATCGACCTTGGAACCATTCCCGACGCGCATCGTCACCTCGTCCTTTGCCAGTCTCCGCTTATTCTGCAGCTCCTGCTTTGAGTTACAAATGTGAGCAACAGCACTGGTATCAAATACCCAGGAGCTACTACGAGTACTGGTAAGGTACACATCAATTACATGTATATCACATATACCTTTCGTGATGTCGGCCTTCTTGTCCGCTAAGTATTTGGGCAATTCCGCTTCCAGTGACCACTTCCCTTGCAATAAAAGCACTCAGTCTCGGGCTTGGGTCCATTCTTTGGCTTCTTCTCGGCAGCTTGCTTACCGGGCGCGACAACTCCCTTGCCGTCCTTCTTGAAGCTCTTCTTACCCTTGCCTTTCTTGAACTTAGTGGTTTTATTCACCATCAACACTTGATGTTCCTTTTTGACTTCTACCTCTGCTGATTTCAGCATTGCAAATACTTCAGGAATGGTCTTTTCCATCCCCTGCATATTGAAGTTCATCACAAAGCTCTTGTAGCTCGGTGGAAGCGACTGAAGGATTCTGTCAATGACCGCGTCATCCGGGAGATTAACTCCTAGCTGAGTCAAGCAGTTATGTAACCCAGACATAGTGAGTATGTGCTCACTGACAAAACTGTTTTCCTCCATCTTACAGCTGAAGAACTTGTCAAAGACTTCATATCTCTCGACCCGAGCATGATCTTGAAAAACTATTTTCAGCTCTTCGAACATCTCATATGCTCCGTGTCTCTCAAAACGCTTTTGGAGCCCCGGCTCTAAGTTGTAAAGCATGCCGCACTGAACGAGGGAGTAATCATCTGTACGTGTCTGCCAAGCGTTCATAACGTCTTGTTCTGTAGGGAGAGCAGGTGCTTCACCTAGCGGTGCTTGTAGGACATAATATTTCTTGGCAGCTATGAGGATGATCCTCAGGTTCCGGACCCAGTCCGTATAGTTGCTGCCATCGTCTTTCATCTTGGTTTTCTCTAGGAACGCGTTGAAGTTGAGGACAACGTTGGCCATTTGATCTACAATACATGTTGTAAAGATTTTAGACTAAGTTCATGATAATTAAGTTCATCTAATCAAATTATTCAATGAACTCCCGCTCAGATAGACATCCCTCCAGTCATCTAAGTATAACATGATCCGAGTTAACTAGGCCGTGTCCAATCATCACGTGAGACGGACTTAGTCAACATCGGTGAACATCTTCATGTTGATCGTATCTTCTATACGAATCATGCTCGACCTTTCGGTCTTCTGTGTTCCGAGGCCATGTCTGTACATGCTAGGCCCGTCAAGTCAACCTAAGTGTTTGCATGTGTAAATCTGTCTTACACCCATTGTATGTGAACGTTGGAATCTATCACACCCGATCATCACGTGGTGCTTCGAAACAACGAACTGTCGCAATGGTGCACAGTTAGGGGGAACACTTTCTTGAAATTATTATGAGGGATCATCTTATTTACTACCGTCGCTCTAAGTAAACAAGATGCAAAAACATGATAAACATCACATGCAATCAAATAATAGTGACATGGTATAGCCAATATCATATAGCTCCTGTGATCTCCATCTTGGGGCTCCATGATCATCTTGTCACCGGCATGACACCATGATCTCCATCATCGTGTCTCCATGAAGTTGCTCGCCAACTATTATTTCTACTACTATGGCTAACACGTTTAGCAATAAAGTAAAGTAATTTACATGGCGTTTCTCAATGACACGCAGGTCATACAAAAAATAAAGACAACTCCTATGGCTCCTGCCGGTTGTCATACTCATCGACATGCAAGTCGTGATTCCTATTACAAGAACATGATCTCATACATCACATATATCATTCATCATTCATCACAACTTTGGCCATATCACATCACAAAACACTTGCTGCAAAAACAAGTTAGACGTCCTCTAATTGTTGTTGCAAGTTCTACGTGGCTGCAAGAGGGTTCTAGCAAGAACGTTTTCTTACCTACGTTAAAGCCACAACGTGATTTGTCAACTTCTATTTACCCTTCATAAGGACCCTTTTCATCAAATCCGCTCCAACTAAAGTGGGAGAGACAGACACCCGCCAGCCACCTTATGCAACTAGTGCATGTCAGTCGGTGGAACCGGTCTCACGTAAGTGTACGTGTAAGGTTAGTCCGGGCCGCTTCATCCCACAATACCGCTGAAGCAAAATAAGACTAGTAGCGGCAAGAAAGTTGAAAACATCTACACCCACAACAAATTGTGTTCTACTCGTGCAAAGAGAACTACGCATAGACCTAGCTCATGATGCCACTGTTGGAGAACGTTGCAGAAAACAAAAAAATCCTACGTTTTCACCAAGATCAATCTATGAGTTCATCTAGCAATGAGTGATTGGATGCATCTACATACCTTTGTAGATCGCGAGTAGAAGCGTTCAAGAGAACGGGGATGAGGGAGTCGTACTCGACGTGATCCAAATCACCAGAGATCCTAGCGCCGAACGGCCGGCACCTCCGCGTTCAACACACATACGGTCAGCGTGACGTCTCCTCCTTCTTGATCCAGCAAGGGGGAAGGAGAGGTTGATGAAGATCCAGCAGCACGACGGCGTGGTGGTGGATGCAGGAGTCACCGCAGCAGGGCTTCGCCGTTCTACTACGAGAGGGAGAGGTGTAGCAGGGGAGAGGGAGGCGACAAGACTTCAGGGTGCGGCTGCCCTCCCTCCCCCCTTTATATAGGCCCCCTAGGGGGGTGCGCCGGCCCTAGGAGATGGGATCTCCTAGGGGGGCGGCGGCCAAGGGGGAGGAGTGCCCCCCAAGGCAAGTGGAGGCGCCCCCCCTAGGGTTCCCAACCCTAGGCGCATGGGGGGCCCAAGGGGGGGCGCAATAGCCCACTATGGGCTGGTTCCCTCCCCACTTCAGCCCATGGGGCCCTTCGGGATGGGTGGCCCCACCCGGTGGACCCCCGGGACCCTTCCGGTGGTCCCGGTACAATACCGGTGACCCCGAAACTTTCCCGATGGCCGAAATAACACTTCCTATATATAATTCTTCACCTCCGGACCATTCCGGAACTCCTCGTGACGTCCGGGATCTCATCCGAGACTCCGAACAACTTTCAGATTACTGCATACTCATATTCATACAACCCTAGCGTGACCGAACCTTAAGTGTGTAGACCCTACGGGTTCGGGAGACATGTAGACATGACCGAGATGGCTCTCCGGTCAATAACCAACAGCGGGATATGGATACCCATGTTGGCTCCCACATGCTCCTCGATGATCTCATCGGATGAACCACGATGTCGAGGATTCAAGCAACCCCGTATACAATTCCCTTTGTCAATCGGTATGTTACTTGCCCGGGATTCGATCGTCGGTATCCCAATACCTCGTTCAATCTCGTTACCGGCAAGTCACTTTACTCATACCGTAATGCATGATCCCATGACCATACACTTGGTCACTTTGAGCTCATTATGATGATGCATTACCGAGTGGGTCCAGAGATACCTCTCCGTCATACGGAGTGACAAATCCCAGTCTTGATCCGTGTCAACCCAACAGACACTTTCGGAGATACCTGTAGTGTACCTTTATAGTCACTCAGTTATGTTGTGACGTTTGGTACACCCAAAGCACTCCTACGGTATCCGGGAGTTACACGATCTCACGGTCTAAGGAAAAGATACTTGACATTGGAAAAACTCTAGCAAACGAACTATACGATCTTGTGCTATGTTTAGGATTGGGTCTTGTCCATCACATCATTCTCCTAATGATGTGATCTCGTTATCAATGACATCCAATGTCCATAGTCAGGAAACCATGACTATCTGTTGATCAACGAGCTAGTCAACTAGAGGCTTACTAGGGACATGTTGGTGTCTATGTATTCACACATGTATTACAATTTCCGGATAACACAATTATAGCATGAATAAAAGACAATTATCATGAACAAGGAAATATAATAATAATCCTTTTATTATTGCCTCTAGGGCATATTTCCAACACTATTCTCAAATATTCTAGCAAAAATCATATTACATTTTCAGGGCATTTGGAGAACTTTTATTTTCGGGGTATTTTTTATTGCAAGGATAATTCAGAAAACAGACAGAAAATACTATTTTTGCTTAATTTAATATAAATAACAGAAAGTAAAAGGAGGATACAGAAAGTTGTGCTTTCTAACTTCATCCATCTCATGCTCATCAAAAGGAATCCACTAACAAGGTTGATCAAGTCTTGTTAACAAACTCATTTCGAATAACATGAAACCGGAGAAATTTCGAATAACACTAGGTTACCTCAACGGGGATATGCACGTCCCCAACAATAAGAATATCATATTTCTTCTTGACAGTAGGAAGAGGAAATTCAAAACCTCCAATAGTAATTGTTGAAATTTTTTCAATAGAATTAATACTGTGGACTTGAGGTTGTTTCCTCGGAAAGTGTACCGTATGCTCATTACCATTAACATGAAAAGTGACATTGCCTTTGTTGAAATCAATAACAGCCCCTGCAGTATTCAAAAAGGGTCTACCAAGAACAATAGACATACTATCATCCTCGGGAATATCAAGAATAACAAAGTCCGTTAAAATAGTAACGTTTGCAACCACAACAGGCACATCATCACAAATACCGACAGTTATAGCAGTTGATTTATCAGCCCTTTGCGAAGATATTTCAGTAGGTGTCAACTTATTCAAATCAAGTCTATGATATAAAGAGAGAGCCATAACACTAACACCGGCTCCAAGATCACACAAAGCAGTTTTAACATAGTTTCTTTCAATGGAGCATGGTATAGTTGGTACTCTTGGATCTCCAAGTTTCTTTGGTATTCCACCCTTAAAAGTGTAATTAGCAAGCATGGTGGAAATTTCAGCTTCCGGTATATTTCTTTTATTTGTAACAATATCTTTCATGTATTTAGCATAAGGGTTCTGTCGTGGAATTGTCACGGCAGATGTCCTAGCAAAAGGACTTAGTCGTAGGGCCATCACAACTAGGAAGCTTAAAGGGGTTAATTGGAACAAAGGACACAAGAGGTTTATACTAGTTCGGCCCCTTACGATGAAGGTAAAAGCCTACGTCTAGTTGTGTTTGGAATTGCTGGGGTTTCAAAGACCAGGGAGCAAATATGCTTGTCCTGGCTTCGAGTTGTTGTGTCTTGTCCTAAGCCGCCGTCGGGTCGTCCCCTTATATACACGGGTTGACGCCTGGCGGCCTACAGAGTCCCGGCCGGCTCATAAAACGTGTCCGGCTCGGTGACTTTCTTTACATGCCTTTCTTTACAAGTCTTTTCCTACATATGGCGGTTCACAATATTTGGGCCTTAAGCCACCTCTGGGCTTAGGCCTTCTTCAAGTCTTAATAAATCATCACCTTGAATATTTACTGGGCTTCTTCTTGTAACCCGCCATTGAGGTTGACCCGGCCCCTCCTGGGCGGGTCATACCTAGTAGCTATATCCCCAACATTAGGCCCCTGGTTGACTTGAACTTTGTTCTTTGTCAAACTTCAATACTTAGACGAAATCCATCTTCCTCTCTTTGTAGAAATTTTTGTAACCCGCCATGATGTCATATCTTGAAAACACGAAAAACTACTATGACGTCATCCTCAACGGATCTTTATCTTTTAATGTCTTCCGAGAATCGAGGCGTCCGTTTAGTTGGATAATCATTATTTCGGGTCTTCCTCGATTTTCGCGCCTGCCTGTTCGCTTATCCCCTTATAAATAGGCACGCCCCAGTCTTTCTCATTCTTCTCTCTCTTCCTCTTCTTCCTCTCGCAACCCCACCACTGCTCGAGCTCCTCCGCCGTCACAGATCCCCTTGTCTCCGTCGACCTTGGCCGCTGCATCAACCGGAATCAGTCCAGAGAACGGCAGCGACTCTCCGCGGAAGGTTCGTGGATGTAAGTGTTTGCCTTCCTGTTCCTCAGATCCGCATTAGGGTTCCTAGGTTTTCTGCATGTTCTTCTCAGTTCATCTCAGTTCCTTCGTAGTTCTTCCACTGCCACTTCTTCTTGATCCAAAAAGAACATATACTCGTGCGGTAGTTGTTTTGTGCCCATCCTTAATACCAGTAGATTCCTTCTCTTGGTACAAAAAGCCTCATTAGAACTCACGAACTCATCCGTGCTAGATTTTTAGGTCTAGAACATTTTCCATTTTGAATGGCCATTTGATCCAGAATAATATCAAGAAATTATGAAACTTGTTTGTCCCAGCACTTAGCCAATTATGTTGCTGGTATTCCTCAAATATCTGTAGTCATGGAGGCTTATGGCGCCGGCTCACTTTTTCCTTTATATGACATTAGCCCTTACATAAGCCGCCATTACTTATCTGTATCATCATTATCTTAACTTTCATTTTCATCATTGGATTGATCCGGCACATCACTTTCCTTTCAGTCTGTTTTTCATCATGCCGTCCAAAGCACCAACTGTCTGCAATTGGGTCCCCTCCATAGTAACTGAGGATAATTTGAAGGAATTCTTCACCATAGGATTTTTTCCAGGGAAGAATGTTATGTCTTACCGTGCACCTGACCCGGACGAGGAACGGCCCAATCCCAAAGACGGTGAAGTCATTGTCTTCTCTGACCACATGAATCGGGGTTTTTCACCCCCCGGCTCAAAATTCTTCAGAGACGTCCTTCACTTTTTCAAACTTCACCCTCAAGATCGTGGGCCAATTCCATATCCAATATCTGCAATTTCCAAGTTCTCTATGAGGTGTATCTTCAAGAAGAACCGACTGTGTAGGTCTTTAGAGAGTATTTTTATCTGAACCGCCAGAACGAGTGTACCAATGGCCCTAGCTTGGAACTTGGAGGCATCTCAATTCAGCGCCGACAGGGCGCCGTCTTCCCCCTAATAGTCTTGCCGAGTCATCCCAAAGACTGGAATCAGACCTGGTTCTATTGTCAAGACACTTCACCAGCCAATGAGAAACCACTGTCGGGTTACCGCGCGGAGCGTCTAGATTCCAAGTTTGCGCTCCCTGACAAGCACACTGCCGCCGAACGCAAGAAGCTTATTCCATCAATTAAAAGGATTAACGCCTTATTGGGGAACGGCTTAACCGGAGTTGACTTGACTCGTTGCTGGGTCTCATGGCGGGTCATCCCTCTAAGCCGCCGATCCAAATTGATGTATGAATATGGTGGAGGCCCAAATGACTCTCTTCGTCATAGCTCCGTTCAACTAACTGAAGAAGATATTGTTTCAATGTCAACTCTCCTGGTGAACGGCAAATATGAAGGCTGCAGTAAAGTCGGGTTAAACCCCTTCTGCAAACTTAACCCGGCGCCTGAGGTAAAAACCCCCTGACCTTTTTCTCTTTGTATTTTTCTCAGCAGTTTTAAATACTTGCATGACCTTTTATCTTGTTTACTTGTTTACAGGACAAATCTGACTTCTGGAAAGCCAAGTATGACTATGAAGCCGCCAAGAAGGCTAGAGTCACCGCTATAGCCGCCAAGAAGATGACCCGGAGGTCCAAGAAGAAAAAGAGCACCACTGAGGACCTGTTAAAGCTTGATGAGACTTCTGAGTTGGAGGTAGCCCTTGACTTCCTTGGCCAATTTTTAATAACCTTATTGACACTGACTATTGCCAGGACGACACGGGGGCCAGTCCGACTGTAGAAGAAGAGGTAACTATTTCCTCCGACTCAGCCCATTTGCCAAGACAGAAACTTCGACTGGTAACCCGGAAAGTAGGTTTTCACACCCTTTGGCTTATTTGTACCCTCATTTTCTTTTGAAAAAGCAGCAACATGAGAGCCGCCGTCAGGCCCGGAACGACGATGAACCGCCTTCCGTTCTTCAACAAACTCCTCCCTTGCATTACTAACTTTATTTTATCTTCATCTTTTACTTTCCATTAATGGATCTTCTCCCTTGCATTACTAACTTTATTTTATCTTTGCAGGAGGTGTCTCGCTCTTCTGGCGACTCATCACAGACTCAATTTCCGGCCTTCAAGACTGCCCTGGGTAAGGAAAAAATCATCTTTCCTCCGTGTCTTTCCAACTGCATCTTTGTACTAACTGTCTCATAACATCTTTCTTAGTGGTCAAGCCAAGTCCAAGAAGGCCAAGGTGACTAAACCGGCGGAAGACCCGTCAGTCCTTGCACCTGAACTGGCCATGCCAACTTCTCCCCCTCGAACTGAAGCACCAGAAGACCCGGCTGCCAATACTCAATTGGATCCTCCTGAGCTGTCAACTGATGATACCGTTGTTAACCCCTCTACTGCCAAACCATCCAGTTCAGCTAACCCGCCATCATCTTCTGATCATGACGTTCTGGTCACTGGTAGCCGTTTTGTTGAACCGGGGACTCCTACTGTGTTAGCTCGGCACACTGCTAAACAAGAAGCCTTAGAGAGACAGAAAGTGTGTTTTGATATCTCTCACTACACTTATTTGAATGCCAGTGACATATTGTCCGGCTATCTTAGCCATGTTCACTCCAGCCGTGAGTCAGAAATTGAAATGGTCAAGCAACTGCAGCTGAAATATGAGGTATGTTCTCCGGTTTACTTATACTCAGCCAGCCCCCAAGTCTTTAGATGATGAACCTGAATGATCTGGAGACTTTATGATATAGATTGATACTTTCTCTCTAAGTTTTTCAAAAGTCCAACAAAATAGTGTAAATTTCACCTGTAGTCCCCAAGGGCCGGCTCAATTTATCATAAAGGAACCGATACTTAATCTTCATAACTGTCTTTTGCCAGTCCTAATAAATATTGTCATTCGGTTTAATCTTGAGAAACTTTCTGAATATCATGCATTAGCCCCCAAGTGCCAAGCGCTCTTACTTTGTAAAGCACTTGGGACTTGAAATATATAAGAGTCATAAGAAATTGCTTTGGCAGACATTAGCCCCCAAGTGTCAAGTGTTATTACTTTGTAAAACACTTGGGACTTAAAACATATAAGAGTCATAAAAGATTGTTTTGGCAGACATTAGCCCCCAAGTGTCAAGTGGTATTGCGGTGCAAAGTACTTGAGACTTGAATCTTTATAACTTTTAGTTTAAGCCTTGACGCACCTGTGTATGTTTTGTAGAATGCCCTATCTGAATTGGGCTCCCAATTAACTGATACAAAGACCCGGCTGGCGGATCAAGAGGCAGAAATCAAGTCTGTTGATTCTAAACTGCAATTGAGTCTTTCTGAGATGGAAAAATTGACAACCAGCTTGATTGCCAAAAAGAAAACCTGGACCAAAGAAAAGACGTTGTTGACACAACGCGCCGAAAAAGCTGAAGCGGCTCTTGAGGAGGTTACCACGGAGCTTACCGGCTTAAAGAACCGGGTGTCTCAAATGGTTTTCACCATCTTTGGTAAGCCATCTGTACTGATCTTTTATACCTTCTTTTGACCCGGAATATAAACCGCCTGCTGACCCCTTGTTTAAAAAATATGTGCAGGTCCACGAAGCAAAAATCTGAGCCAAGATAATGTGACCAAACTAAAGGCGGTTTACACCTTAGTGGAGCAGTTGTATACCGGTGCTCAACGAGCACTTGCTGCTATCTCTCCTGCCAATCAAGGACCCAATCGGCTGAGCGATGTCTTGAAGAAATTGTTAATCTTACCCGCAAAGTTTCAAGAGGTAAACGATCATGTGCCAGAGGCGGAGCCTTGACTGCCCTGAGTCGCTCCAAAGCCTGGGTGCCAGATCTAGACCCGGTGGATGTAGCTAGGGGGTACCCTACTGTGAAGGAAGACGGGTCTCTATTTGAGCAGGATGACTTCATTGCCTGCGTGAGGGGAGTTCGACCTCAAGCTACCATTCTTGGAGATGAAACCAACATTGACAAATACCAGCCGGGTTTTGATTTGGAGAATAAGAAGATGGCAACTCCCTCTTACAAGGTGACAGATCTTATCCCGCCGATTCGTCAACATACGTTTGCTCCGGAAGTTGATCCGGCTGGCCTGATTGATGATGAAGCAAAGTTCATTGCCGTGAACGGCTTTGACTGTTCCAATCCCAGCTTCCAATCAGCAAAAGGAGGTGAACCGGCGAGGGAAGAGTGATAGCCATCTTGTGGGCTCTTTAAAGCCTTGTAATAGATTTAGTTGAAACAACTGCATATTTTGCCTATGCCATCGTGCATAACATGCCATGTGTGACTCTTTGCTTCCTGATGTCAATATATGTGTCACATCTATGGTTATCTCTGTAATATTTCGGCTCTATTCCTGTAGAAAAGGAAAAAACTGGCTTGGCGGTTTAACACCGAACGGGTCAGAACACCCGGTATATGATCAATGGTTTTATCATAGTAGAAAAAACAGAAACAGACGTGAAAATAAACAAGGTTGAAAGAACCTTTGATTAATCGAAAAGACACAGAAAGAACTGTTCATAAATAATAGTCATACATGTATCCTTTGCATCTGGAGCACCGGTTTATATGACCCGGGTGATGAGGTTGATGATCCAGTCCTTTTTCGAGAAGTCAATGCTTCTTCATGCTTGATGACCATCATGCCTTGGCGGCTTATTGTCAAATAATCAAGCCGGTGAAAAGACCGTGCTGATCATTTTAAATTTGAGACAACAAAGACCAGTAAGACAAATAGCAGATTGCAAACAATATAAATTAACTTTGTAACTGAAAGTTGGGGGTTTCTTATTCAAATACGATCAGTAAACCGGACCAAAGGGGTTTAAGCTAAGATTCGAATACGATCATATAGCCCCTAGTGGCTTTGGCGTTGCGCCGATCAATAGGGTACCGACAGGTATGTTCTCTTTGGTTCGAATATGACCTATGTTTGAATAGAAAGCCCCCAAATGACCTTGAGAGGTTTTTAACGACCCTGATTCGAATATGATCCAAGTCGGATCCAAAAGGGGTTAAGATATGATTCGGATACGATCAAGAAGCCCCCTAGTGAGTTTGGCTTTGAGCCGATCAAGAGGGTTACGACGGCTATGTTCTCTTTGGTTCGAATATGACCTATGTTTGAACAGGAAGCCCCCATGTGATCATGAGGTTTACAGCTAGATTCGAATACGATCATAAGCCGGACCAAAAAGGTTAAACTTGATTCAGATATGATTAGCTCCTTAATAGTCATTTAAATAGTGAAAAAGAGTAAAGGTATATAATCTTTGAAAAGGAAAAGGACAGAGGTCCTGCTTTATTACTTATCATAGTATATACAATGTCAAAGTATGTACATGATGAGAGTCGGTGGCTCAGGTGTAGTATGGCCGAAGTTGAGCAATGTTCCACGGCCGGCGGGTCTCCTCCTCCGACTTACATGAGTCTTTGTGCTCTCGAACATCGATGAGGTAATATGACCCGTTGTTTAAATTCTTATTGACCACAAAGGGTCCTTCCCAAGGCGGGGATAGTTTGTGTGCATCTAAGAAATCCTAGATGAGCCAGAGCACCAGGTCACCTTCTTGAAAGGTCCTGGATTTAACCCGGTGGCTGTGATAACGGCGCAGGTCATGTTGATAAATTGCTGATCGAGCCGCCGCCAAGTCTCTCTCCTCATCTAACAAGTCAAGCGCATCCTGTCGGGCTTGTTCATTATTAGCTTCAACGTAATCTGCCACACGAGGCGAGCCATGACGGATGTCACTAGGCAGCACTGCTTCCGCTCCATAAACCATGAAGAAAGGTGTATAACCTGTAGACCTATTAGGAGTGGTGTTGATACTCCACAACACCGAGGGTAACTCCTCTACCCAGCAACCCGGCATCCCTTGTAAGGGAACCATGAGCCGGGGCTTGAGACCTTTTAAGATTTCCTGATTTGCTCTCTCAGCCTGCGCATTAGATTGAGGGTGAGCTACAGAAGAAACATCCAGCCGGATGTGCTCTCTTTGACAAAACTCCTCCATAGCCCCTTGGGACAAATTAGTGCCATTGTCAATGATAATGTTGTGTGGAAAACCAAAGAGAAAAATCACCTTTTTCATGAACTGGACCGCCGTGGATGCATCACACTTACTCACTAGCTCTGCCTCAACCCACTTTGTGAATTTGTCAACTGCCACTAAAAGATGTGTCTTTTTATCCTTGGACCTTTTGAAAGGTCCAACCATGTCAAGACCCCAAACTACAAATGGCCAAGTGATTGGAATCATCCGCAATTCTTGAGCCGGCACATGCGCTCGTCGTGCAAATTTTTGACATCCATCACATCTATTGACCAGATCCTCTGCATCAGCGTGAGCCATTAACCAATAAAAACTATGACGAAAAGCTTTGGCCACAAGAGACTTTGACCCGGTGTGATGACCACAATCCCCTTCATGGATCTCACGAAGTATTTCTTGGCCTTCTTCAGGAGAAACACAACGCTGAAACGCTCCAGTGACGCTGCGATGGTATAACTCTCCTTCAGAAATTGTCATTGACTTGGACCGCCGGGTTATCTGTCGGGCCAGGGTCTCATCCTCTGGCAACTCGCCCTGGGTCATGTAAGCCAAGAACGGTACTGTCCAATCTGGAATGACGTGAAGAGCCGCCCCCAACTGTGCCTCCGGGTCAGGAACGGCCAAATCTTCCTTTGTAGGTAACTTAACAGACGGGTTATGCAAAACATCTAAAAAGGTGTTAGGTGGCACCGGCTTACGCTGATATCCCAACCGGCTTAAAGCATCGGCCACTTTGTTCTTCCTACGGTCAATGTGTTCCACCTGATAACCCTTAAAATGTCCTACAACAGCGTCGACTTCACGGCGATAAGCCGCCATGAGAGGATCCTTGGAATCCCACTTGCCTGACACCTGTTGGGACACCAAATCTGAATCACCAAGACACCGGACCCGGCTCAGGCTCATCTCTTTAGCCATTCGAAGACCATGGAGCAAGGCTTCATACTCTGCTGCGTTGTTAGTACAAGGAAACATTAATCGCAACACATAACAAAACTTGTCCCCTCGAGGAGAAGTTAAAACAGGTCCATCCCCCGAGCCTTCCAACTTTCTGGACCCATCAAAATGAATCGTCCAATATGTGTTGTCTGGTTTCTCCTCTGGCATCTGCAACTCTGTCCAGTCGTTAATGAAGTCAACCAGCGCTTGAGATTTGATCGCAGTATGTGGCATATACTTTAAACCATGAGACCCAAGTTCAATAGCCCACTTGGCGACTCGTCCTGTGGCTTCTCTATTTTGAATGGTGTCTCCTAATGGAGCAGAGCTAACCATAGTGATTGGGTGACCCTGAAAGTAATGTTTGAGCTTTCGGCTTGCCATGAACACCCCATAAACGAGCTTATGCCAATGTGGATATCTTTGTTTAGATTCAATCAGCACCTCACTAACGTAGTAAACCGGCCGTTGGACTGGATGTTCCTTTCCAGCCTCCTTGCGCTCCACCACAATGGCCACACTAACATCACGTGAGTTAGCAGCTACATATAACAATAACGGCTCTTTCTCAACCGGAGCAGCAAGAACCGGCGGCTCAGCAAGCTGTTTCTTTATATCCTCAAAAGCAGAGTTTGCAACATCACTCCAAACAAAATCATCCATCTTTTTCATCATCTGATACAAAGGCACCGCCTTCTCCCCTAACCGGCTTATGAACCGGCTCAAAGCAGCAACGCGACCCGCCAGCCGTTGAACATTGTTAATGCACACCGGTTGGGCCAGGGATGTGATTGCCTTAATTTTCTCCGGGTTAGCTTCAATACCTCTGTTAGACACCAAAAAACCGAAGAGTTTGCCAGCTGGGACTCCAAAAACACACTTGGCCGGGTTAAGCATCATCTTGTAGACCTGGAGGTTATCAAAGGTCAACTTCAGATCTGTTACCAAGGTTTCCTCTTCTCTAGTTTCACCACTATATCATCCACATAAGCATGAACATTTCGCCCAATCTGATTGCGAAGGCAATTCTGTACACACCGTTGATAAGTCGCCTAGGCACTTTTAAGCCCAAAAGGCATAGACACATAGCAGAAGGCTCCAAACGGAGTGATGAAAGTTGTTTTCTCCTGGTCCTTAACTGCCATCTTGATCTGATGATAACCTAAGTACGCATCCAAAAAACTCAGACGCTCACAACCCGCCGTAGCATCAATGATTTGATCAATACGAGGGAGAGCAAAGGGTCAGCCGGACAAGCCTTGTTCAAATCGGTGTAATCCACACACATACGCCAGGTGCCGTTCTTTTTGAGTACAAGCACCGGGTTAGCCAACCACTCTGGGTGAAAAAACTCAACAATGAAACCGGTCGCCAAGAGCCAGGCCACCTCTTCTCAATGGCTTTGTGCCTTTCCTCGTTAAACCGTCGGAGAAACTGCCTGACCGGCTTAAACTTCGGGTCAATATTAAGAGTGTGCTCAGTAAGTTCTCTCGGGACACCCGGCATGTCAGAAGGTTTCCATGCAAAGATGTCCCAGTTCTCACGGATGAACTCGATGAGCGTGCCTTCCTATTTTGGATCCAAGTTGGCACTGATGATGAACTGCTTGGATGAGTCGGAAGGCACAAAATCAAGCGTTTTAGTGTCATCAGCTGACTTGAATTTCAACAACAGTTCATGCTCCGTAGTTGGCTTCTTTAAAGACGTCATGTCTGCCAGGTCAACATTATCTTTATAAAACTTCAACTCCTCTATCGCGCAAACAGACTCAGCATAAGCAGCATCACCTTCTTCACATTCCAGGGCTATTTTTCGGCTTCCATGTACCTTAATGGTGCCTTTATAACCTGGCATCTTGAGCTGCAGATATACATAACACGGCCGAGCCATGAACTTGGCGTAAGTCGGCCGTCCAAACAGAGCATGATACATGCTTTTGATCTTAACCACTTCAAAAGTTAACTTCTCATCCCTGGAATCATATTCATCCCCAAAGGCTACTTCCAGTTCAACCTTACCAACTGGGTATGCCGACTTACCAGGGACAACACCATGAAAAACAGTGTTGGATTGTTTAAGACTTTTATTAGTCAACCCCATCCGATGAAATGTCTCATAATAGAGGATGTTGATGCTACTGCCTTCGTCCATGAGCACCTTAGTGAACTTATATCCACCAACCTGGGGTGCCACTACTAAGGCCAAGTGACCCGGATTATCAACCTGGGGAGGGTGATCTTCTCTGCTCCACACAATAGGTTGTTCTGACCACCTCAAATAACATGGGGTCACCGGCTCAACGGCATTGACAGCCCTCTTATGAAGCTTCTGATCCCTCTTGCATAAACTAGTGGTAAACACGTGGTACTGCCCACTATTCAACTGTTTTGGGTTACTCTGATATCCGGATTGTTGTTGATTATTATTTTGGCTGGGTTGCTAATTATAGCCGCCCTGGTTACCCGGATGGCCCTGACCGTGAAAACCGCCTCCGCCTGACCCGACGCCCGGGTCCTGAAAGCCGCCCCCACCTGAACCGCCGCCAGGTCCATGGCTACCATCAAATATGTTGGAATTTTTAAATGCCTTCATGATCGTACAGTCCTTCCACAGATGGGTCGTCGGCTTCTCTCAGGTGCCGTGTCTTGGACAAGGTTCATTCAGCAGTTGTTCGAGGGTGGGACCTGACCCGCCTGACCGAGGGGGTTGCCTACCCTTGCACCGTTGGTTGTTGCCATGTGCATTGGTGTTAGCCACAAACTCGTCAGCCTTACGTTTATTACCTCCTTGATTCACCGGGTTATGCTGGTGACCCTTGCCGTTCTTCTTTCTCTTCCCTGTTTTTTCTTCATCAGACACGGGATGCTTGGTACTATCAGAATCAGCATATTTGACCAGGGCCACCATCAACTGGCCCATGTCATTGCAGTCACGCTTGAGCCGCCCCAGCTTCTGCTTCAGAGGTTCAAAATGGCAATTTTTCTCCAACATTAAGACTGCCAGCCGGCATCCATCTTGTCAGATGAATGTATTATCTCCTTGACCCGGCACACCCAATGGGTCGTAGACTCCCCTTCCTCTTGCAGGTCCATGATTGACATAGGTTGTTTACAGGTGTCCTTGAAGTTCCGAATGAACCGGGCCTTCAACTCCACCCATGAGCTGATGGAATTGGGTGGTAACCCTTTCAACCAAGTGTGAGCCGTTCCATCCAACGTCATGGTGAAATATTTAGCCATCGCTGCATCGCTGACCTCCAACAGCTCCATTGCCATCTCATAACTTTCAATCCATGCCCTGGGCTACAAGTCGGCCGTGTAATTAGGCACTTTACAAGGCCCCTTAAAGTCTTTTGGCAAGCGCTCATTAGGTATAGCCGGCACCAGGCAAGGGACACCTCCTGTTCTTGTGGCTACTCCTGCCTCAACAGAGGTTGCCTGATAAGCCAGAAAAGCCTGACGAGCCGCCTGCTCAACTGCCAGTTGAACCGCCCGTTTGGCCTCTTGTCAGATTCTCTCTTGATCCGCCAAGTTAAGGGATCCACCCTGCGCCGGCTCATGCCTGCGCGGTTGGTTACGGTATTGAGTGTTGCTTGACATTTCGGCTGAGTCCATATGCCTGCTATAGCTCGGGCTCCGGCTTGGGCGAGGGGTTGAGTGGATTCTGTCTCGACTGTAAGAGTACGCATCCTGCTGCGCTAGAGCCGTCTGAAGAAGTTCTCGCGCCCTTCGTGTTTCGATTGCTGTCGGAGAGTCGCCTTCCATCGGGAGAGCCTCCAAACGAGCTGACTCAGCAATGAGATTCTCCAAAGGATTGGAAAAGTGACCCGACGGTATTGGTGTACAATGAGGCAGAGCGGTATTCATACGTGGCGTCTCCATGGCCCGCGGCTGAACCGGCGCTCCGGGTGTCGTGATCCGATTTGCCTCCGGCGGGTTACTTGGACCGGCCCCGGGTGTGTGGAAAAGGTTCCTAGGATCGAACGTCAGAGGTAGACGTGACTGAGTTTTCTGGTGCCTTCTCATCATGACCTCGTTTGACGCGTTCAGATCCACCGAGAGCCGGAAAGTCTCTGCTTGAAGCTGCTGAGCATGAGCGTCCAAAGCCGCCCGCTCTGCGGCCATCCTGACCTCTTATGCTGCTAAATTTTCCTTGGCCTGTGCCATCTCTTCGTGTACCCATGCCACCTCCGCATCATGCCGGGCCTTATCCGCCGGCTCCACCACAGCAGTTAACAGAGTCGTTAACTTATCCATGAGGTCCATTAGCATCTGAGCCGGGGGGCGCGTGGGGTCTCCTGACCCGACCGCTGCTGACCCGGTGGTTGTTGTTGCTGCAGTCGTGGAGTTCTTCCCAGGTTGAGTACCAGCCATGAAGACTCCGGTTCGATTCGGCGGCTCAAAGGGGTCCAGAATACTGCTACCATCGAAACAGCCCCTGAGCATGCCATCTTGCAGTTGGTACAAAGAATATGTCTCGACTGTTGATGACGTAGCATCAGAACAGATGGCCGTCTCACCGCCGTCAACTGATCCTTCACAGTATTCACCTCCATGGACGCAACCCACAAAGGCATGCCTTACGGCAGGTTGAACCCGGGCGGATCTCGCGCGCTGAGCTGTCTCAACGAGGTTGGTGTGGACGTCCGGCTCAGAGCCCGATTCGCTGATCCGGCCGATGAAGACATGAATTCCGTCGAATGGGACCCGGTACCCGTACTCAATTGAGCCGGCCTCGGGGCTCCAGCCTTCATCATCGATGTAGAGTTTGCCACGACGACTCTTGGTCATCCGGCCCACAGTGTATCCCTTGAGCCCTTCGAAGTTGCCCTTCAAGAACTCAAATCCACCGTGCGCTAGCCCCATGGTGGGCGCCAACTGTCGTGGAATTGTCACGGCAGATGTCCTAGCAAACGGACTTAGTCATAGGGCCATCGCAACTAGGAAGCTTAAAGGGGTTAATTGGGACAAAGGACACGAGAGTTTTATACTAGTTCGGCCCCTTACGATGAAGGTAAAAGCCTACATCTAGTTGTGTTTGGAATTGCTGGGGTTTCGAAGACCAGGGAGCGAATATGCTTGTCCTGGCTTCGAGTTGTTGTGTCTTGTCCCGCCGTCGGGTCGTCCCCTTATATACACGGGTTGACGCCTGGCGGCCTACAGAGTCCCGGCCGGCTCATAAAACGTGTCTGCCTCGGTGACTTTCTTTACATGCCTTTCTTTACAAGTCTTTTCCTACGTATGGCGGTTCACAACATTCGGGCCTTAAGCCACCTCTAGGCTTAGGCCTTCTTCAAGTCTTAATAAATCATCACCTTGAATATTTACTGGGCTTCTTCTTGTAACCCGCCATTGAGGTTGACTGATGACCCACAAGTATAGGGGATCTATCGTAGTCCTTTCGATAAGTAAGAGTGTCGAACCCAATGAGGAGCAGAAGGAAATGATAAGCGGTTTCCAGCAAGGTATTCTCTGCAAGTACTGAAATAAGTGGTAAGAGATAGTTTTGTGATAAGATAATTTGTAACGAGCAACAAGTAACAAAAGTAAATAAGATGCAGCAAGGTGGCCCAATCCTTTTTGTAGCAACACTACAAAAAAGACACATTCGTGCATTTTGGGCCGAACGATTTTTTTTCTGTCATACATATGACACTTCTATGACGATAATTGTGACAAAACCCGGTATCATCATAGATGTGGTGGGCTCCTACTTCTATGACAAAAAATCATGATAGAAAATGGGCTTTTCGTCCTGGGCGGGCCGGAGACGCAGCTGCATGACATTCTTTGGGCCGTCGATGACGGAAAAAAACCGTGGTAGAAGCGAGGGGGAGGAAAATTTCAGGGAGTTCCCGGTTACGGTGGCAGGTCGGGGGCCGAGCGATGCGCGTTTCTCTCATACACGTACGCGCGTGTGTGCGAGGCGTTGGCTCTAACTGAACCCGAGCGATTGCACTGCAGGCTACGGATTACTGAACCCGAGCGATCGATCGATGGCTGTTAACTGAACCCGATCGAGCGATTCCTTCGCTACTGCTGCTAACTGAAGCCGATCGATTGGATGAACAGTGAGCGTTGCGGGGGGTTGGATGAACAGTGAGCGGTGGTGTTGCCTTTGGATGAACAGGACCCCGTGGTGTGGAGGGCTGGATGAATAGTAGACGATGGAGGGGTGCCCGTGGAGGGGTGGTTGAACAGGACCCCGTGGTGTGGAGGGCTGGATGAACAGTAGATGGTGGAGGGGTGCCCGTGGAGGGGTGGTTGAACAGTAGTCGGTGGAGTGGCGTGCGGTGGAGGCTGGATGAACAGGAGCCCGTGGAGGCTGGAGGAGGTAGATGGTAGCCCGTGGAGGTTGGAGGAGGTCGACGGTGGAGATGAACAGTATCCCGTGGAGTCCCGTTTTGCAGTACGCCACACCCCTCCCGATGAACAGGACCCCCGTTTCGACCGTAGGAGGTCCGTTTCGTCCGTTTTGCGGTACACCACACCCCTCCCGATCAACAGGACCCCCGTTTCAACCGTAGGAGGTCCGTTTCGTCCGTTTTGCGGTACGCCACACCCCTCCCAATCAACAGGACCCCCGTTTCGACCGTAGGAGGTCCGTTTCCTCCATTTTGCGGTACGCCACACCCCTCCCGATCAATAGGACCCCTGTTTCGACCGTGGCCGGTCGAACACAAGGTCGTTTCGTCCGTTCTGCGGTACGCCAGGCCTCGTTTCCATCGCCTGTTCCGTCCGAGCCCTCTTGATGAACATGACCACGCATTTCGTTCCGACCCAGCCGGTTGGCTCCCACGCGTTCCGTTGCCTCCCGATGAAAACGAGCATTTTGTTGCCTCCCCATGAACATGACGCATTCCGTTGCCTCCCCATGAACACGATGCATTCCATTGCCTCCCCATGAACACTAGGACGACGTTGTTTCTTTGTTTCGACCCAGCCATGTACACGAGCCCTGGTCGTACGTATGCGCGAGTAGGCGTTCGAGACCCCGCCCGTATGTACACATACGTGGCCGTATTTTCTTTCTTGCACCCTAGCTGTTGTACGTATGTGTACATGCTACGTGCGCGCCTCTACTACGACACGTGCGTGCCTCTACATCGACCAATATATATGCACGTACACGTTCACGACCAGAATGACAACGCTACGTACGCTTCGACCAGGTGGGTCCTGACTGTCAAGCACTTCCTTGCGTGCGAAGATGTAGCTGGTGGGTCCCAGCAGTCAGGGGGGAAATGTTTTTTCACGAAATACGGTGGCCCATCTGGTGGGTCCCCGCTGTCAGGTGGAGGAATAATTATTTTGCACGTAATAAGGAGGCACTTCCTTGATGCGACCGTGGACCCAGCTGTCAGCCTCTCCACATACAGTCCACGTCCGATGGAAGCCGTTCCTTGACTACGTTGACCATGCCGCTCCGAGAGCACCAGGGCGGTGGACGACGACGAGGCCTAGGAAGGGGATGACGCGGAGCCGGGGAAGACGCGGCAGTGGATGCCCACGCGTAGAGGAGTGCGAGGGTTCACTAGTTCGCTGCGGTGTGAGGCTGCCGTCGCCGCAGAATAACAAGAGGTGTGGGTGAGTAGAGGGATGGCCTGGCCAGCGGTGGGAGTAGTAGGGGCAGTGAGGCCTCCGCCACATTGCAGCTGGCCACGGGAGGCAGGAGCACGAGGCACGACCGGCGCTGGTTTGGGCGGCTGGAGCAAGAAGACCAGAGGTTGAAGAAGCACTACGACCGTTGGATGGACATCGTACGGTCACTGGAGCTAGAATCGTGCATATTGACTAAGTTGACAAAGTCCTCCGTCCCCGTCAACTTAGTAAGCCCACAAGTCAGCCTGCCACTATACTGGGTCCCAGCTAACAGGGGGAGTATTCATTTTTTTGTGCGTAATAAGGAGGCACTTCCTTGCGTGCGAAGATATAGCTGGTGGGTCCGAGCTGTCAGCGGCGGTAACGTTTTTTTCACGAAATACAGAGGCCCTTTCGGTGGGTCCCTGATGTCAGGTGAAGGAATCATTATTTTGCGCATAATAAGGAGACATTTCCTTGCGTGCGGCCGTGGACCCAGATGTCGGCCTCTCCACGTACAGTCCACTTCAGATGCATGTCGGTTAGTGACCACGTTGACCAGGCTGCACCGAGAGCACCAGGGCGGTGGACGACGGCGTGGCCTAGGAAGGGAACGACACAGAGGCAGGGAAGACTCCGCAGTTGTTTCCCACGCGGAGGGGAGTACGACTGTACGAGGGTTTACTGGTTCGTCTGCCGTCGCCGAAGAATAACAGTAGGTGTGGGTGAGTAGAGGGATGGCTAGGCCAGCGATGGGAGTACGGTGGGGCAGTGAGGCCTGCGCGGCAGTAGAGCCGGCCGCGGGGAGGAGGGAGCAGGCAGTCCCGCCGGCGCTTGTTTGAGCGGCTGGAGCAGGAAGAGCAGAGAATGAAGAAGCACGCCGGCTGTTGGATGGCCATCCAACAGTCACTGCTTGTGCGTCAACCTTTTTATTTAGGAAAGCCTCAAATCTATGGAAAACAACATATAGCCCATTTGCCATTATTTCTAATAATTTACAGCCCATTTCCTAATTATTAAGGTTTTTTTGGAGCCCATATTTTTTTGTTAGCATTACAGCCCATATTGTGGCCATGGTTAAAAAATTATATGAAATTTTGCATATTTCGGTGCGGTCCGAACTGTTTTTAATTCTGAAATTTCGACTCACATTCAAACCGATTTTAAAAATAAATGTATATCAATATAAAATCCAACAAATTCTCTACGCATAAAAATTAATGTAATTTAAAATCTCGAAATGAAAAAAAGATATTTGAAACTAATTGCCGGTTTGATGTGTTTTAAAAATGTACAGCCCATTTCTCATTACTGATGGGCCATTTTCTCGGCCAGCCGAATGAAAGCTCTCCTTGTCTTGAAAGATTTGCAGCCCAACAGGCCTGACAAAGCAACTTACTTGGCAAATCACAAAAAAGCTAGGTTGTGGCCATGGACCCAGCTGTCAGCCTCTCCACGTACAGTACTCTTCCGATGGAATGTCATTGACCACGTTGACCATGCCGCGCCGAGAGCACCAAGGCGGCGGATGACGGCGAGGCCTAGGAAGGGGACGACGCAGAGCCGGGGAAGACGCGGCAGTGGATGCCCATGCAGAGAGGAGTACGAGGGTTCACTGGTTCGGCTGTGGTGTGAGGCTGCCGTCGCCACAGGGCCTGGCTAGCGGTGGGAGTAGTAGGGGGCGATGAGGCCTCAACACCAGCACAGCCGGCCACTGGAGGCAGGAGCAGGCGGTCTCCCCGATGCTGGTTTGGGCAGCTGGTGCAAGAAGAGCAGCGATTGAAGAAGCAGCAGGACCGTTCGATTCAAATCCAACGGTTACTGCTGCTAGAATCGTTTGTTGACTAAGTTGACAAGCCCTGCGTATGCGTCAACTTAGTAGGCCCACAGGTCAGCCTCCCAACCGGTGTGCCCCAGATGTCAGTGGGAGGAATCATTTTTTTCGCGTAATAAGGAGGCAGTTGATTACGTGCGGCCAGGCCAGCGGAGGGAGTAGGGTGGGCCGGGGAAGCCTGCGCGGCATCACAGCGGGCCACAAGAGGAGAGAGCAGGCAGTCCCGCCGGCGCTAGTTTAGGCGGCTAGAGCAGGAATATCAGAGATTGAAGAAGCACGTCGGCCGTTGGATGGACATCCAACAGTCACTGCTGCTAGAATCGTGTGTTCACTGACAAAGCATTGCGTAAACAAGTCAGCCTCGAAATCTGTGGCGTGTACAGCCCATTTGCTATTATTTTTATAATTTTTACTCATTTTCTAATCCATATGGAATTTATTGCAGCCCGTTTTCCATTTTTAGAATTGTTGGCCATTTTTGGTCAGTACCAGGGTCAAAAAATTAACTAAATATGTGGGAAATTTTGAAAAAAATCGCAAATTTTTGCTGGGGAACGAAATATTCTTAATCCAAAAATTAATAGCCATACTAAAACAAATTTAAAAATAAATTAGTACTATGTCATGTTAAATCCAATGAAATACGTATAAGATATCAGTGAAGAATAAAAACAAAAAAAGAAACTTATATCCCATTTGCTATAATTTTTTTGGAATTTTCAACCCCTTTTGATATTACTTTTAACAGACATTGACCATACTCTTAAGCCAGGCCGGAATGCATCCCTCCTCGTCTTGAAAGATTTGCAGCCCAGTAATTCGGAGAAAACAAATAGGCCTAGCTTGGGTATTCTTCAAAAAGAAATACTGGACTACCTATTTTCCCAAAGAACTGATGCATGAGCATTTAGCTTTATTTATTTATTTACTTATTTATGTTTAGGGGACCATGAACATGTACCTGGGCCGGATTTATGTGCGAGCCTCCCTTCCAGTTAATTATGGGCTTCTCTATTGGGCCTTCATCAGTGGGCTGCATGTTATCAACAAATGGAAAATGTGTTCCGTACGAAAAATAGTATGCGCTACGTATGGTACAGGGCACTAAAGGATCGAACCATGCAACGACTTCCAAAACATTGTGTTTGTCATTCTAACAACACATTTATTCAACCAACAGACGAAATATACTACTGATTGTACATTGAAAATAGCAGCAGCAACAACCAGGGCTGGGGTGCAACAGAAGCAGTAAGTAGGCCAGAAGAGTGAAGACCTCCACGAGCATCCACGAGCATCCCGCTGCCGCGACCGTCGACGAGCACCATCCAAGACGTGTTCATGCCGACCCAGTACATACCGTTAATGTAGTTGAGGCTGACGGGGATCGGATCGCAGTCAAGGGGGTTGATGCTCGCTACCCTATGATCGTTATGCTGCGTGACACGCCGTTTCTGAAGATCAGGCGGCATCAGCAAGCAAGGAGCTGGCTTAAAAAGCTCCGGCCTGAGGGCTTTGAGTAAACAGTACAGCCTCGACGAGCACGCGGCGAGCGGCATGGTACTGATATTGTCCACACGCGAAACAATGAGCTTGATTACCTCTGTGGGGAGCGAATTCCAGCCACTCTTTCGGCGGACACTGCTCGGTTCTGCCATTGTTAGTGCTTGGGTTTCGGACGAGGGGGGAGGCGCCTTAGCGGGGATGGAAGATTGGACGAGATTATGTGCGAACAAAGACGGAGAAGCGAATAAGTGCTGCGGGAAGTGGACAGGTGATGATGACTACAACACGCCACTTGACTTACGAGACACATACCAGCAGCGTAGGGTCATGTCGATGCCAGACAACTTGCTTGAGTGATCATAGTACTGGTACTCCCTATAGTGCTATGACCTAACTTGCTTGAGTAGAGTAGTAGAGTAGGACTCTGCTCTACTACTAGCATCGGAGGAGTAGTATATTCTAATCTAAAATAGTTACAAACTTCAATGCCCGAGCGTGGAACGACTACAAACCGTGCTCAAAGACCGTGTCTACGTGGTGTTTGGACATGGGCGACAACCTCAACGCCAACGGTGCTGCTCCCGTTGCACCGTATGTGTTTCTGTCCTTCCTGTTCGAAATCGTGATAGAATTCATGATTTATTTTGTGCTTATTCGGATTAAATCTCGTAGTAACTTGCTCATATATTCAACTGGCGCAACGTCCCCTACAGCCACTCCCCTTTCATGGACGGCCTGGTCGATGCCTCCAAGGAGCCCTTCGTCCACTGCTATGAGTGCCCGATGTCGTTTTGTGGCTCACCGGCGGACATGGTGCATCACCTCACGGATGCGTGCAGCGGTCACTGCTGGCCCTTGGCGGAGAACATCAAGTAAGAGACGTGCTACCCGTTCACCATGCCAGAGTCGCTGGAGGATCACCGCCGCCTGCTAGTCTCGGAGGAGGACGGCAGCGTATTGCTCTTGATCGTGGGCACTGGTGAGGCCCGCGCAGGGCGCCGCCCCATCTCTGTAATGTGCATCAGGGGCGACGCCGCTGACGTTGACACTGACACGAGGCCGATGTACGGGTGCGTGGTCAGTGTTACTACCCCTCCGGGTCGCGTGGGCGGCGACACCGGCCTCATCGAACGGACTTGGACTCTGGGGAGCTGGGACTATCCCGCCAATGTGGACTTGGAAAACCCATGGCATCCTTTACCCGCCAACGCGGTGCACGGGGATTCCAAGGAGGTTCACCTGAACATACGCATTATCAAGTTAAATGTTGATCATTAGTCTTCCCTCAATGTAATCCGCTGTCTAAGCATGTGGAGACTTCCATGCAAGATCTTGCTCTACTAGAGTATCACACATGAATAAAAGTGTATCCGTTTATGGTTTAGTCTAGAATCTTCCATGTATGAATTTTTACTACAGTACTGGTGAAAGACTTACGATGAACCATTTCTTACATCTCCTCTGCCCGCTTGCAAGTCATCCTGATTTAATCCCTCCGTCTAGGTGTATAAGGGCATGGTTAATATTACTTAATAGTATAGCCAACTGTTGACTATAAGAAAGTGCCATGTCATCTATAGCCAACATGTATAACAATCGATACTCAAAAACTAATTCTTAAAGATCATTTCTTGCAAAGCACAATAAGTGTTATTTCTTCACAAGTTTTGGATGCAAGTTTTGGGCACCTTACTACTATAGATTAGTACGACCAAAAATTGAACTAACATTATATATAGTACGATAAATGCTGATGCATGTCACCTAAAATTATATCATTCAAAACTATGTTCAAATACGAATCCAACGATATAGTTTTTGTTGACATGCACTAACATTTTGTCAGTTAAATCTTCAGTCAAATTCAATGGGGGACTAATAAACCACGACGGATGTAGTACAAGTGTAGAGGGCGGCGCTGCACGAGAGTCTCACCTCTCACCCCGCTCGTGGCGCGGCAGTAAAGCCGTCATATCACAAAACCCAACCACTCCCAGTAATAAGTGGCCTGGTAAAATAAACGGACAAGCAAGCATCACATCCCTTCGTATTTTTTGCATTTCATCTCTCTGCATTTACTTTCTCCGTTTCATCTCGCACATCGATCCCTAGCTACTACTCCTAGAGCCAGTTCTTTTGGCGGCTTCCCCAGCTTTTCCCACAAGACTAGTCACAGTGGAGAGTACTACTCATTTATTTGGGCTTCTAAACTACTACTCCGTCCTGGTTTATTCCTCACCATTGTAATTTGTGCTAAAGTTTGACCAAAGATTTAACTGGTTTATTCCTCACCATTCTAATCCCTCCGTCTAGGTGTGTAAGTCATCTTATGAAAACCAAATAATCCCAAAACACTTAGGCGCGTCGCATTAACTTCTACCTCGTTTCTTGTTTCTTGACATATCAACCAATAAGAGATAAAGAGTGTGCATGCTTTTAATGACTTGAGATATCAAACACGACATGCAGTGGTTAGTTCATTGCATGAAATACTATTAATTAGCAAATAAACATTAACGTTTCTCGTTTTCTCGTCCTCCTTGGTCACGGTGCACAGCCTAAGATGACTTACTCACCTAGACGGATGGAGTAGTGCATGTGACATGCACTAACATTTCATTAGTTAAATTTATGATCAAAATTTGACACAGATTACAATGGGGACCAATAAACCAGGACGGAGGTAGTAGTTATGGGATTACTAATCTAGAAGCCTAAAAGAACTGGCCCCTGGTACTCCTACTAGTAGTAGTACTCAAATTGGAATTCCAATTGCACGGCACAACTTGTTAGGCAAAAAATTCGATACAGTGTGTAGGAAGCGGTTTGGGAATTTGCATGCCTTTCCAACCAGTGAGATACTTCGTACAAAGTACGACAGAGAAATAACCACATAAAAGGAAGCTAAAAGTAAACAATCAAACGAGCATTTTTGCATTTGTTTTGCATTGAATCGTTTCACAAGCTTGACTAGTGTTGTTTTTCTACTTTTACAAAAACCGCATCGTAATGTTAAAACGTGCATTTGCACGTACTCCCTCCGTCCGGGTTTATTAGGCCCGAAGACAACTTCTCTTAGACCAAGACACATAGTAATTTGCTCACATTAATTCTTCCATTCCACTCCCAATGCACTCTCTCACATGCATGCAGCCAATGAAAAAGCACACATGAAGTGTATTAACTTTTCAGCCATGGCACCAACAACAATAGCTTTCAATACAACCAATGAAATGGTTGCATGCATGCACCTTTCCAACGCGGGGCCTTATAAAAGGGGCATGCTTGTGATGCTGAGAGGCCTAATAAACCCAGACGGAGGGAGTACATAAGTAATAGTAGTACTCCCTCCGTCTAGGTGTATAAGTCTTCCCTCCTTGGTCACGGTGCACAACCAAAGATGACTTATTGACCTAGACGGAGGGAGTAGCACAGTCTGCAAGCATATATCGAGAGAGACGTGTAGTGCGATAGTATATAGTAAAGTTTGTGCTATATGCACGTACTTGCAAAATGCGTACGAATACACAAGGTTTCCAAACTTTCCCTTTTACATACTTAATTAAGGACGCTAAAAAATCCTGAATGTTCGGGATTTATCATTTATGTCCGAAAACTAATGAGATCGCCTTACGAAACAAAAATTATACTCCTCCTAAAAGCCACGGCGCTCGCAGGAGCGCTTGCGGCGCGCCACGAGTGCCCTGGTGCGCGACCGTTTCCCAGCGCGCCGACACAACGCCACTTCCTCAGCCTCGCAACTCGCGAGGTGCTGATTGACGGCTTGCCGGCGGGCGAGCGCTATCTCACCGGTGTGGTGATCCGGTGCCAACAGGTACTCCTCCTCGCTGGAAGCGTGCACCCGGTCCACGTACCGCCAAGCGTAGATGAGGCGCTTGGGCCCGACTGCACTCAGGGCGTCGGCACGGGCGTCCTCCGCCACCCTCACGGCCCTCGCACGAGCCTTCTGCCAAAGAGCCAATTGCCTGACTCTCTCGGACGCGACATAGGCCTCCCAGGCAGCTTGTTCCGCGGTGCGCTTCTCTTCCTCAGCCTTCTTCTCCGCCTCTATTTTGGCGCGCTCTGGTGGAGGCAAAGCCTCCCACAAGGCGACATCCATTTCTTTCCAAAGCTCCTCAAGGCTGGGGGGCTCGATGGGCGGCGCGGCGTTCTCCTCGTAGCGGGGAGCAGACGCGTCCTCCGGCGCGCGTGCTGGCGAGATTGGGAACGCCGACGCGTCCACCTCGACGTGTCATGGCGAGGAGCAGAACACCGATGCGTCCTCCTCGACTAGTGGTGGCGAGGAACGAAACGGCGACGCGTCGCATTGCGGCGAGGAGCAGAACGCCGACATGTCCTCCTCAACTAGTGGTTGCGAGGAGCGAAACACCGACGCGTCCTCCTCGACTAGTGGCGGAGAGGAACAGAACGCCGACACGTGACCGTCCGCGCGGTGCAGCGAGGGGCTCCTAGGGCTTGGGAGGGGTGATGCCATGGTGGTCGACGTGAGAGGGAGGGGGAGGAGATAGCGATGTCATGGGAGGCGCAGTATTTATAGCGAGCAATGGCACACCTACGTAAGATATGGACTGAGCTGCACTGACTTAACTGCAGGTCCAGTTGCGTCACTGACATGTGGGCCAGACCCCTGTTGGGCCCATATGTCAGTGACCCAATGCACATGTAGTTAAGTAACAGCTACGTGGGCATATTTGTTGGAGCAAATTACGAGGAAGCGAAGGGGTGGAAATATTGCTAGTCACAACGGATTGGAAGAGCGTGGGGGAAGGAGAGTCATGCATGCAGATTAAATTAACCCTGCTAAAAAACGATATTTTAAACATGGCTACTCGATCTGTGGCAACTGGCGAGCCACCGCGCTCCAAGTCGTTCACCTGTGGTCCCGACCATCAACTCCTATGGATCAAATTATCACGCGAGCTGACTATTCATACAAAGGTGCTCCACCACGTACCCGGTACCCGCGAATGCAGCAATCGTGCACCTAGTGTTTTAGGGTTTATTTGTTAATGTCGCCTTTACGTAACACTCATGTGTGCGAGACAGCGAGAGGCCGACTGCGTGCGTGCGCCTCTTCTCTTCGTATATGTACTCCACCGTTTGTCTGGTGTCCAAAAAATTATAATAACTACTAGCAATGTGCCAATGCGTTGCCACACGATCAAAGTAGATTAATACATATTCACCGATTTGATAGAAAAAATTCTAGTTTTGAAATACGTATATCACTAAAAATATGTTATGTTTCACTCAAAATATATTCCTTTGGCGGTTTTGATGAGATAAGGGAGGAATGTTGTTGGTTTCAAGATTCGAGAAGTGGTATATGTCTAATTCCTACTCTTACTAGCAAGATGCTCGTGCGTTGCACAGAACATCAAGATCTTGTGGGAGAAAAGGATGAACGAGGGAAGGCCTTATCTACAAATGTGGTGAAGAGTGCGGGTAAATTGCCATATTTTCCTTCCTATCCGTCAGATATAAATCGGACGACCTACATTGCAGGATGGCAGGCCCACCATCATCACCAACTCTATTTTTTATCCCTACTCTTATAAAAAGCATTGTCGGTGATGATCGTGTGCCTGCCATCCTGCAATATAGGCCGTCCGATCTATATCTGACGGATAGGAAGGAAACTATGGCAATTTTGCAAAAAGATACCCACACCCCTCTCCACATTTGCAAATAAGGCCTTCCCTCGTTCATCCTTTTCCCCCACAATATAAACTACTCATACAAATGCATCTTGATGTTCCGTGCAACACATGGGCATCTTGCTAGTTGTTGCAAAAAGCCCATGTGTGTGTGAGAGAGAGGGAGAGTGGAGGAGGACGGAGTGCATGTGTGACAAAGACACAAGGAGTGTGTGTGCGATAGGTATCAGCTTAAAATGAGGCGATAGTGTGTGTGTGCACGATCGAGAGGGCGTGTCTCAAGAAGGGAAGAAAAATCTACATAGATACAAGGAGCGGGAGAGAGACATGTATGCGATGGTGGAAGCACGAGTGTGCGGGTGTATAAACCTATCTAGAGGCTAGCTAGTCGATAAATGTTTGTGAGAGAAATACGGGTCCGGGTGCGAAAGCGAGAGTTTTGTGTGTGAGAGAGAGACGGTAGTCGGGAAGGGGAGTGGAAGCAGGAGATGTGTGTGCATGTCTGTGAGAGAGAGAGAGAGAGGAGATGGTAGTCGGGGTTGTCTGATCGGTAAACAAATGAATAATGTCAGTCTGGGATGGAGACGAAAAGGAGACCGCAACAAATGTTGTGTCTACAGGAGAGAGAGAGAGAGAGAGAGAGTAATTTTAGTGGTATGAGTCATATGTAGAGACATATAGGGTGTGTGAGAGTATCCCACAGAGAGAAAGACAAAGTGAAAGACGAGTGGAGACTGTGTGTGTGGCGGTGAAAAAGAAAGCTTAGGTACCGAGTGATACCAGAGAACAGTAGAGACGTGAGAGATAATGAAAACCGTGGAATGTATAATGATAGGGAGAGTGTGACACTTCTCAAGGGAGACGTCGAGAGACCATGTTTGCAAGGATAGGAGAAACATGAAGTGAGCGTGACGGTGAGCTGGAGAAAAGAGAGTGATAGCTACCTGAAGGAGCATGCATGCGAGAGAGGAGGGCATGAAAGGAGTGAACAAAAAAAGGATTCAAATATTTGAATTCGAGATGATGATACATGTAATCCATACTCAAACCAAAATTGATCTATCAAACATGCATACTCATATGAATTCACGCACATCTATGTTATTTAATATGTAGATATTTTTTTGATAGAAGGACTGTAAGGGAACCCCCTACAGTATAATTGGTGAAACAAACCCAAATTGCAAGTACCATGCCTTGAACCTGGGTGGGTGGGAAGGCATCAACCCCTCCCCACCACTAGGCTATGCCTTAGTCTATTGATCCATACATTTTAGTAGAACATAATTTGGTTAAATTTTTTCGAATTCAACCTTAAGATTTCGAGATCATTGTATTTGTAAATCATATTATACATATAAAGGAGCAAAATTCTTTGTTGTGCTTTTGAAAGTATATATAAAAAAGTGATGTATATAGAATGTAATTCCAATTGAAAATGGATCTCGACCGAAAAAAATAGAATACAAACGGGATTCGAATTGAGTTGGCACGGTAAACGTGCACTATGCAAAATTTGAATGAAGCGGGGAAAGTCGCAGTAACCGCCCGAAATCAAAATCTACGAGATGGAAATCACTAGCCTATCCCTGCCACGCAAAGCCTATCTGCTGGATTTCTATAGGTTTCGATAGGGGTAGGTTTGTAATTTCACCCAAACGTGACGTAACCGCCTCTCACCCGGATTCATACATGGTGGGCGCCAAAACACAGTGTGTCCTCGGCCGAAATCGACTCCCTCCCCAATTCATATTCATACACGGTGGGCGCCAAAAACAAACTCTCTTCGGCAAATATTCGGTGTATGCGAGATTACCGTCCTATCCCCAACCGACTAATGTTGTTGTGATGTAGTAGAAATTTGAAACGGGGGCTAAGTTTGTAAATTTCCTCGCATTTGAGACAAGCGCGCCCTGAATACATGGTTTCCCCCTTCCTCTCTACCTCCCTTTTCCCCATTCGTACTCCGTGGGCGCCAAAACACCCTCTCCACCCCACCCTCCTCCGTCCGCCGCCGTCCGCCACCCCATCCACCGCCGTCCTCCTCCACCATGCCGAAGCTGATACCCCGACGCCGCCGTCCATTACAAGAGATCGACCTCTCTCATCCACGGCTTCGGACCGGGATCCTTGCATCTCGTCCTCTCGCTTCATCCCCGCCCTCGTCCACCTTGTCGGCGCCGCTCCTACGACCGTCTCGTCCACCGTGCCCTGCCGCCACCGTCTACCCTCCTAGATCTGCTTCCACGCCGCCGACAGCCATCGCTACCGCAGCACCGTCAAATTCTCAGCAGATGCGTACACGGCGCCGCACCAGAGGCGGTACTCTTTCGTATCTGCTCAACTTATTTATCGCAGCAAGAAAATAGATCGCCACTTCTTTACTCTGATTTCTTGTCTTGGTTGCGAAGTTGCCTTTGTCCGGTTTGCACCTTCAGATCCGCCATGGCACGCTCAACACTATACTCCCAATGCTTATGGTTTTCCCCTTTTATATTCCACACTAGTTAAATCACAGTAGACTAAATTTCAAAATTGGGTCAGTCGATTTTTCAGAGCTCGCCGGAGTTCGCCGCTGCGATCGAAGGGGCTCGGGTGGTTGTGGGGCCTCGCCGAGCAAAGAAAACTCGATGCGGGTGGGGGTTGGGGCGGGGGTGGGGGTGGGGTGGCGGAGGAACACAGGCGGTGGGGGCTGGTGGTCCGGCTGGCGGCCCGTGCGGTGTTCTGTATGAGAAGAATCAGAGACGAGGAAGAAGAAGGGTTAGGAGACGTAGATCTTCATCCAACCGCCTGAAATAGTCGAGAGACAGCTGGGATTTCATTCTTAATGTGCTCTGGTTCATCATGTGTGGGCACTACGCAACCAACATTTTATTATCCAAAATCTGCTTGCTCTTCTTTACCATATTCCTCTTCCGTTCTTCTTTAATATGTACTCTCTCTGTTCCTAAATACAAGGCTTTGTATAGATTCCACCATGGACTACATATGGAGCAAAATGAGTGAATCTACACTCTAAAATGTATCTGGATACATCTGTATGTGATCCATAGTGGAAATCTCTACCAAGACTTATATTTTGGAACAGAGGGAGTATGATAGTAGTACAGTATGTTCCTTGTACTCAAGATGAGCAGGGACATTTGCAGTGTAGAGGTCTATACGGTCGGTTGTGATGGAAACTTTGAGCCTCTTTGATTCGTAGGATCTTGTAAACATGGGAATAGGATTTGTAGTGGCCTGCCCACTTGAATCCTATAAGAATAGCAAGGAAATGCAGGGAGCTGTGTCGCCTTTGAGAGTTACACTGATATTAACAGTACCGCACCTTCACTTGAAGAGAGCTGATATCCGAAGCCTTTCTAGCCGTATCGGCAATACTAGCACATATATTCCAGCAAGTTCCACTTTTCTTATTTTACTCTGATGCTTAAGGTTTTCCCGTTATATCTACACTATGATCTGTGTAGCTGCTTTGTGTCGCACTAGCAGCAGTCCACTCTTGAAGCTAAACACTACAATGACTTACAAAATTGGCACCAAGGCATTGAGTGCCATTCTGGATGCAATGAAACTCATACGCTCCCCACCTGTTGATTCTTGTTCAGAATATGATCCTAATGACTATTCTAACCTCGAGGAGTCAAAGCCAGATGGCCTGTCCTGTTCACCCATCAAGGTGCCTGTTCTAATTTGGCAATGCTTTATTGATTGCGGGTATCTTGCATATGTTGTCTTGCATTTCTTCTACTTTGTTGCACCACCATCTGCTTAGTTTACTCATCATATATGTCGAGATGCCATGCCCATCCATTATCAATACATATTACATCTGTCATCATACCATGTTTTTCCACTCAAATGTTGTTCTTGTGCATCAGACATCAAAAAGGAAGAGGGTGATTGCCGAACCTGAAGGAGCACCAGCAAAGTCCTTGAAAAACATGGTGGTGCCGGAGAAATCAGACAACACCCCACTTATATTGGTTGTACAACCAGTGACACAAAACGTAGGACCGACTCCAGCAGACTATACCCATACTTCACTGGCCACACCACTAGCCCCACCACACAGACCTGCACTCCAGCAAAAGGTATACTGATTTCATTTGCCATAGCACCAGCTGTACCACAGAAAAATCCCACTCCAGCAAAAAGTACAGCAAGTCCACCGGCCGAAGACCTATCTCAACTGCAAAGACGGTCAATTCCTGCATATTGGAACCCCATTCCATTTATTCCCAGTTTAAAAGACAATGCTTTCAATGTTGTTAGGGACTACGTGCATATATTCCCATCATGGGAAGATTATTGTGAAGACAAACACCATTTTCACATCTTCCTGTCCAACTTACGTGTAAGTGCTATTATTCATGGTTATTATTTTCTTGTTTTCTGCTGATTGAACACATCAATGATTTACATTACATTGTTGTAACTAGGCGAGGGTCAATCTGGATAGTCAAGGGGAGCAAAGCTTGCTTGTGCTTTTCAAGGAAGCATTGAAGTAGTATCGGTGTTACCTGAGGAAATCACACTTTGATGTCAAGTCTATAAACGAATTTCTGGTGAAGTCTCCTGTGCTAAATTTAGAAGACATTGAATGGAAAAACCTTGTTATGCACTGGTCTCTTCCCAGGATGAGGTATTGTCCATGAAATCACATGACAATTTGAACTTCTACTTTTCCGCATGTGCCTTACGGATCTTTTTTGCAGGAAATCTGCTCGAAGAAGAATTCTGGTTTGACAAGAACGATAGGATATCGCAGATATGCTGCCCGCTGCTTTGCTCTTGTTAGTACCTATTGTCCTGTATCACTATACTTGCATACATACTTGGTTCATTATGTGACAGCAGTATGCATGATAGCTTGCTTATCAATTGTTCGCTCCAAATTATCTGATCTGTATGAATGGTTACATTAGTGTGGAATATATCCAATGCCAATGTTTTTTTAGCTCTGCATTGTTCTTGTAAGTACATGATATCCTTTATTAGTGTACTTATAATGATAGGTAGTTGTTCATGTACCATCACTATGTAGCTTATTTTCCTTTGCCCTCCATTTTCTACACATCAGATCTATATTTACTCTTACCATAAGGTTGGTACTGAAGAAGTTTAGCTATGCATTGCTCTTGGCTGTACCTTTTGCCTGTATCGCTGCACTTACATTTATAGCTACTTGGTTATGTAGCATCACTCTTCATCTTATCTTAAATATTCTCCATTTTTTGTATATTATCACATCTATATTTACTCTTAACAAAATGTAGAATAAAGGCAATGCTTTTGAAGAAGATTCTGTGGTAAACTTCTTGAATTGCCCCCCCCATCAGCATGGACAAGGCCTTTATAGAGCCTGTCTTCACCAATAATGTAAGTTTGTCCATCTCAAGCCTTCAAACTTTGTTGTATATATTTGGTTAGGCATGACTGCAACAGCTGTTTATTTTTGGTGTTTGCATCAAATTGCTTGTTTAAAGTTTATTATGTACTTCATAAACAAAAGTTTGTCCTTTCTCAATTTAAGTTTTCAGTTGTACAACCAAGTTCCTTCTTCATACCATGTAAATTAAACTATACAGAGCAAGTGATCTTCTTTTGCACTGCATGTATGCTTCTGTTCTTCATCCGTAATCCAGTGGTGTGGTGAACCTACCCACTACAACACAATGTCATATTTTGCAATGTCTTAACTATGAACAATGTCATATCATTCTACTATTATTTAAACCTTCTCTTTATTTGCCAATCTGAAATGGTATAAATTGACAGCACACTAACCATTGATACTTATGAGTTCTTGATCTGTAATCCAGTGGTGTCGTGAAGCTGCCAACTCCTTCACAATGTCATTTCCTGCCATGTCTTGACCTGAACAATACCATATTGTGTTAATGCAATTTTAAACTGTGTCACTTTATTCGTTAGTAAGAAATGTGATGAATTGTGAGCACTGATACTTTTATGTGCAAAACATGTCATCTATCTGCTTGTTTATCTTTCAGAGTGAGGAAGATATAAGTGTTGAACAAGCGCAGTCTCATCATCTTGCTCAGCTGCTTGCGCTGCAGCTCCCCAACAGGGCTAACCTTTCTTGAACTCTACTGAAGTGTTGTCGGTTTTGTATATTATTTTGTCGGCGTGTTTATTTGCACTGGTGGCGATCTTTGATGCCCAGTGTATGTAATCTGATGTCTGCTTGTGCTTTATTATCATAGTGGTGAACTTTGATGCCTAGTGGATGTAATATGCCGTAATTTCTTTATTGTGTAGTCTAGGTTTTTTCTTATTCACGATGATGCAGTTATTTTACTATATATATATATCCTGTCTTCGCAGTAAACCGGCCAAACCGTAAAATTGCGGTACATAATCGGGTCGTCATGCAATCACGATGTAGGTTGGGCCTGAAACGTGTCGAACAGCTCACGGGCCGGCAGCAGCCCGAAATGAACCCCGGCCCATGATTGTGCAAATCAAATCACGGGCTTTTAACAGGCCAAAATTGTCTCGATCCTTGTTTGGCCCAATCAGATATCGGCTGTGAGCAGGTCGGATGCAAACCGGGCCGTAGTTAGGCCCAACTATATGACGGGCTTTTAACAGGCCGAAATTAATATAGGGCCGAAATGTTAAACGGGCCCTTAATAGGCCAAAACTAATATCAGGCTGAATTACTAAGTGGGCCTTTAGCAAGTGGGCCCAAAAGCATAGTGTCCAGTTGATGGGCCAAATCTGATATGGGCCATAATTGAGCCCAAACTTAAAGGGTCGGACCTGATCTGGGCCGTAATTTGGCCCAGAACATGGTAGGCTTTTAACGGGCCGGATCTCATATGGGCCACTATTAGGCCCGGAGCGTGGCAGGCCATTAATGGACCAGATCAAATATGGGCCGACATTTGACCCAAAACATAGCAGCCAGTTAATGGGTCGGCCTACTAGGGTCCTCAAAATCTTGTGGGCCTACAGCTGGGCCGACCCATTAATGTTGGTGAAATCTCGTGGGCCTTTAGCTGGGTCGGCCCATTATTATTCGCAAGAATCTTGTGGGCCTTTACCTGGGCTGGCCCATTATGGCACACAAAAATCTTGTGGACCTTTACCTGGGCCGGCCCATTATGGCCCGCAAAATCTGGTGGGCCTTTAGCTGGGCCAGCCCATTATGGTCCGCAAAATCTTGTGGGCCTTTAGCTAGGCCGGCCCATTATGGTCCGCAAAATCTTGTGGGCCTTTACTTGGGCCAACCCATTTAAACTTGATGGGTCGGTCCACGTGTCAACATATCATAGGCGCGTCTCGCCCATTGGATGAGTGACACCTGTGCCAACGTGGACCTGACACGTGTCTCCCCCAGCCAATGATGATTTTACACGTGGAAAATCCCCATTGGTTGGGGCTGTTAACGGGTTATCGGATCCAAAACCCGACCCGATAGCTTAACGGCGTTCCGTTACGGTGGATGCCACGTGTCGGTCACCCTTGACGAAAGCACTTCTGTGACGCGCGATTTATCGTCATGGAAGTGGACACTTCCATGATGATAATTTTGGTAATGTCATGGAACACTTCTACGATAGCACAGGTGTGACTATCTTGATTCTGTCATAAAATCGTCATGGATGTACATGCATGACAGAAAACGCGACCTACTGTGACAAACACGTATCATCACGGAAGTGTATTTTTTTTGTAGTGCAAAGGACAATCCTGGACAAACTCTTATAAGATGTAAAGCGCTCCCGAGGACACATGGGAATATCGTCAAGCTAGTTTTCATCACGTTCATATGATTCGCGTTTGGTACTTTTATAATTTGGTATGTGGGTGGACCGGTGCTTGGGTACTGCCCTTACTTGGACAAGCATCCCACTTATGATTAACCTCTATTGCAAGCATCCGCAACTACAACAAAAGTATTAAGGTAAACCTAACCGTAGCATGAAACATATGGATCCAAATCAGCCCCTTACGAAGCAACGCATAAACTAGGGTTTAAGCTTCTGTCACTCTAGCAACCCATCGTCTACTTATTACTTCCCAATGCCTTCCTCTAGGCCCAAATAATGGTGAAGTATCATGTAGTCGACATTCACATAACACCATTAGAGGAGAGACAACATACATCTCATCAAAATATCGAACGAATACCAAATTCACATGACTACTAATAGCAAGACTTCTCCCATGTCCTCAAGAACAAAAGTAACTACTCACGAAGCATAAACATGTTCATAATCAGAGGGGTATTAATATGCATATAGGATCTGAACATATGATCTTCCACCAATTAAACCAACTAGCATCAACTACAAGGAGTAATTAACACTACTAGCAACCTACTAGCACCAATCCCGGACTTGGAGACACGAATTGGATACAAGAGATGAACTAGAGTTTTGAGATGAGATGGTGCTGATGAAGATGTTGATGGAGATTGCCCTCTCCCGATGAGAGGAGCGTTGGTGATGACGATGGCGGTGATTTCCCCCTCTAGGAGGGAAGTTTCCCCAGCAGAACAGCTCCGCCAGAGCCCTAGATTGGTTCCGCCAAGGTTCCGCCTCGTGGTGGAGGAGTTTCCTCCGAGAAGATGGCTTATGATTTTTTGTCCCATCGAAAGACTCCATATAGCAGAAGATGGCCACCGGAGGGCCACCAGGGGGCCCACAAGGTAGGGGGCGCGCCCCCACCCTCGTGGGTAGGGTGTGGCCCCCCTGGTGAAGTTCTTGCTCTCAGAATTTTTTATATATTTGGAAAACATCTTCCGTGAAGTTTCAGGACTTTTGGAGTTGTGCAAAATAGGTCTCTAATATTTGCTCCTTTTCCAGCTCAGAATCCCAGCTGTCGGCATTCTCCCTCTTTATGTAAACCTTGTAAAATAAGAGAGAATAGGCATAAGTATTGTGACATAATGTGTAATAACAGCCCATAATGCAATAAATATCGATATAAAAGCATGACGCAAAATGGACGTATCAACTCCCCCAAGCTTAGACCTCACTTGTCCTCAAGCGAAAAGCCGAAATCGAAAAATATGTCCACATGTTTAGAGATAGAGGTGTCGATAAAAATAAAATACGAACATGAGGGCATCATGATCATTCTTAGAACAGCAACTTATATAATTCTTGTCATATGATCTCTAATGCTAGAGTAATAATTCAATCACAATATCAAGTATGAATCGTAAACTTCATTGAAAACTAACAAACTACAATCTCAGTCATTGAAGCAATTGTAATTTATCATAACATAGGAAAGAGTCCATGTATAAGAGCTTTTCAGCAAGTCCACATACTCAACTATCATATAATCTTTCACAATTGCTGACACTCACGCAATACTTATGGGTATGGAGTTTTAATCGGGCACAGAGAAAGATAGGGGCTTATAGTTTTGCCTCCCAACGTTTTACCTCAAGGGTAATGTCAACAGTAATAGTTCATGAAAAATCACATCCAATTAGCCATATATACCAAGATCTTTCCAACATATTGTGCTTGCCAAAGGATAAAGTGTAAAAAGGAAGGGTGAAAATCACCATGACTCTTATGCAATGTAGGAGATAAAAGTAAAAGATAGTCTCTTCGCAGAGGGAAGCAGAGGTTGTCATGCGCTTTTATGGTTGGATGCACAAAATCTTAATGGGAAAGAACATCACTTTATATTGCCCCTTGTGATATGGACCTTTATTATGCAGTCTGTCGCTTTTATTACTTCCATATCACACGATCGTATAAAGCTTATTTCCTCCACACCAATCAATCATACATATTTAAAGAGCAATTTTTATTGCTTGCACCGATGACAACTTACTTGATGGATCTTACTCAATCCATAGGTAGATATGGTGGACTCTTATGGCAAGATTGGTTTAAGGGTGTTTGGAAGCACAAGTAGTATCTCTACTTGGTGCAATTAATTTAGCTAACATGAGGGGGAAAGGCAAGCTCATCATGTTGGAAGATCCAAGACAATATAATTCATCTCAGATGTAAGCAAACATAACCCATTACGTTGTCTTTCTTGTCCAATGTCAACTCTTTAGCATGTCATATTTTAATGAGTGCTCACAATCATAAAAGATGTCCAAGATAGTGTATTTATATGTGAAGACCTCTCTTTCTTTATTACTTCCTATTAATTGCAACGATGACCAAAACTGTGTTTGTCAACCCTCAACAACTTTTATTCATCATACTCTTTCTATGTGAGCTCATTACTCTCCATAAGACTCACGTGATCTCTTTGTTTCTTTTTGTTTCTTTCTCTTTTCTTTTATTCACTTAGGATCATGGCAAAATAATCAAGCCCTTAACTCAACACTAATCTTTATTATATAGCTCACGGACTCGATTACATAGAAGGATGATAAAGCAAAACTCACAACTAGATCATACTAAGAACTTTTATTCTACTAGATCAAGATATTACCAAAAGGATCGAACTAAGAAAAACGGTAAAGATAAAAGTGATGGTGATACGATACCGAGGCACTCCCCCAAGCTTGGCAGTTGCCAAGTGGAGTGCCCATACCAGATACTCAATTCTTCTTTGTTGGTGGAGACGGTGGTGATTTTGTTGATGGCGTAGGCTTGTCGTCCTTCTTCCAAGGCATAGGCTCACCATCATAGAAGGATGACCAAGTCTCCGGGATCCTCAAATCTGCAGCCAAACTCATCCTTTTGAATCTATATTCATACTCACAGTTTTGGTTTTGCAGGTCATATATTTGAGCTTGAAGGTGCTCGATTTTCTCGTGAAGTTTGAAGATGGTCTCCCCGATGTTGTCGGCATCCATCTTGTGTTTGTTGGTGAATTCTGCGATCATCATGTGGTTGGATTTGAGTCCACGCTCCACCATCCCCTGACACTTGAAAACTTGTTGCTCCATCGCTTCGAGCCTCGTCTCCACGCTTCCGGTCCCCTTCGGTCCCTCAGCATCACGGATGTGCAGCAACCCATCACGCATCTCAATGGTTTGAGGGTGTCGCTGCACCTCCGCGAGGTAAGGGTTGATGACCTTCTCAAAGAACTTGTCCTTGGGAGCACTTGGAGACGACATGACAATCTAGATCTGTCAGAAAAATAGCTCGAAACAAAGACAGGAGATTTTTGCGTGATACGGGAGTCAAAACCCCCGGGAGATTATATAATGAATTTTTACCGACCAAAATACATGTCGTGTACGAAAACGGAGTCCGGAGAGCACATGAGGTGCCCACGAGGTAGGGGGCGCGCCCAGTAGGGTAGGGCGCGCCCTCCACCCTCATGGAGCCCTCGTGTCCTTCCCTAACTGCTGCTTATTTTTCTATTTTTCTAAATACTCCAAAATGGAGAAATATTGCCTTAAAAACTGTTTTGGAGTCGGTTTACTTACCGTACCACATACCTATTCCTTTTCGGAGTCTGAAACATTCTAGAAAGTGTCCCTTATGTATTCCTCCGGGGTTACAATTTCAATAACATTGGTTTCAACATTTATGGGATTACCTGAGATATAGTGTTTGATTCTTTAACCGTTCACCACCTTCGGATTTGTGCCTTCGAAGTTGTTGATTTTTATGGCACTGGAACGGTAGACCTCCTCGATAACATAAGGACCTTCCTATTTAGAGAGAAGTTTTCCTGCAAAAAATCTTAAATGAGAGTTGTATAGCAATACATAATCACCTACATTAAACTCACGCTTTTGTATCCTTTTGTCATGCCATCTTTTAACTTTTTCTTTAAACAACTTGGCATTTTCGTAGGCTTGGGTTCTCCATTCATCAAGTGAGCTAATATCAAATAACCTCTTCTCACCGGCAAGTTTAAAATCATAATTAAGTTCTTTAATAGCCCGATAAGCCTTGTGTTCTAGTTCGAGAGGTAAGTGACATGCTTTTCCATGGACCATTTTATACGGAGACATTCCCATAGGATTTTTATATGCAGTTCTATAGGCCCATAATGCATCATCAAGTTTCTTGGACCAATTCTTTCTAGACCTATTAACAGTCTTTTGCAAAATTAATTTGAGTTCTCTATTACTCAATTCTACTTGACCACTAGACTGAGGGTGATAAGGAGATGCAATTCTATGATTAACATCATATTTAGCAAGCATTTTATGGAAAGCACCATGAATAAAATGTGAACCACCATCAGTCAATAAATATCTAGGGACTCCAAATCTTGGAAAAGTAACTTCTTTAAGCATTTTAATAGAAGTGTTATGATCAGCACTACTAGTTGGAATAGCTTCTACCCACTTAGTAACGTAATCAACAGCAACTAAAATATGTGTATATCCATTAGAGGAAGGAAAAGGTCCCATATAGTCAAAGCCCCAAACATCAAATGGTTCAATAACAAGTGAATAATTCATAGGCATTTCTTGACGTCTACTAATATTACCAATTCTTTGACATTCATCACAAGATAAGACAAACTTACGGGCATCCTTGAAGAGAGTAGGCCAATAAAAACCAGACTGCAGTACATTATGTGCAGTTCTATCTCCAGCATGGTGTCCTCCATAAGCTTCGGAGTGACACTTGCGTATGATCTGTTCCTGTTCATGCTCAGGTACACAATGTCTAATAACACCATCTACTCCTTATTTATAAAGATGTGGGTCATCCCAAAAGTAATGCCTCAAATCATAGAAGAACTTTTTCTTTTGCTGGTATGTGAAACTAGGTGGTATAAACTTAGCAACAATGTAATTAGCATAATCAGTATACCCTAGAGCAGTATGAGAAGCATTTATGACATTTAATTGCTCATCAGGAAAGCTATCATCAATAGGTAGTGGGTCATCAAGCACATTTTCTAACCTAGACAAGTTGTCTGCAACGGGGTTCTCAGCTCCTTTTCTATCAATAATGTGCAAATCAAATTCTTGTAGCAAGAGAACCCATCTAATAAGTCTAGGTTTAGCATCTTTCTTTTCCATAAGATATTTAATAGCAGCATGATCAGTGTGAATAGTTACTTTAGAATCAACAATATAAGGTCTAAACTTATCGCAAGCAAATACAACTGCTAAGATTTTTTTTCAGTAGTAGCATAATTTCTTTGAGCATTGTCTAGAGTTTTACTAGCATATTGAATAACATTTAGTTTCTTATCAACTCTTTGTCCAAGAACAACACTTACAGCATAATCACTAGCATCACACATAATTTCAAAGGGTAAATTCCAATCAGGTGGCTGAATAATAGGTGCAGAGATCAATGCTTTCTTAAGTATTTCAAATGCTTCTACACAATCATCATCAAAGACAAATGGTATATCTTTTTGTAATAAAGTAGTCAGAGGCCGAGAGATTTTTGAGAAGTCCTTAATGAACCTCCTATAAAAACCGGCATGACCAAGGAAACTTCTTATACCTTTGATGTCCTTGGGACATGGCATCTTTTCAATAGCATCAACCTTGGCTTTATCAACTTCAATACCTCTTTCAGAAACTGTATGCCCCAAGATAATACCTTCATTAACCATAAAGTGGCACTTTTCCCAATTCAAGACAAGATTAGTTTCTTCACATCTCTGCAAAACTCGATCAAGGTTGCTCAAGCAATCATCAAAAGAAGATCCATAGACGGAAAAGTCGTCCATGAAAACCTCACAAATCTTTTCACGAAAGTTAGAGAATATAGCCATCATGCATCTTTGAAAGGTAGCAGGTGCATTACATAAACCAAAAGGCATACGTCTATAAACAGAAGTACCAAAAGGGCATGTAAAAGTAGTCTTTGATTGATCTTTGGCTGACACGGGTATTTGAGAGAAACCAGAATAACCATCTAGAAAGCAAAAATGTGTATGTTTGGACAATCTTTCTAGCATTTTATCGATAAAAGGTAAGGGGTAATGATCCTTTTTAGTAGCCTTATTTAATTTGCAGAAATCAATTACCATCCTATAACCTGTAATAATTCTTTGAGGAATCAATTCATCTTTATCATTAGGAACAACAGTAATACCTCCCTTCTTAGGGACACAATGGACAGGGCTTACCCATTGACTATCAGCAACGAAATAAATTATACCTGCCTCAAGGAGCTTTAGTATCTCCTTTCTTACCACTTCTTTCATTTTAGGATTTAGCCGACGTTGATGATCACGAACTGGTTTAGCATCTTCTTCCAAATTAATTTTATGTTGACATAGAGTGGGACTAATGCCCTTGAGATCATCAAGAGTATACCCAATAGCAGTGCGGTGCTTCTTCAGAGTTTTCAATAATCTCTCTTCCTCATGCTCTGAAAGGTTAGCACTAATAATAACATGATATATCTTTTTCTCATCAAGATAAGAATATTTAAGAGTATCAGGTAGCGGTTTAAGCTCAAACATGGGATCACCCTTGGGTGGAGGAGGATCCCCTAGGATTTCAACAGGTAAATTGTTTTTCAGAATAGGTTCCTGTTTAAAGAATACTTCATCTAATTCCCTTCTTTCATTCATAAACATATCATTTTCCTGGTCTAGCAAGTATTGTTCTAAAGGATCACTAGGAGGTATGGCAATATAAGCAAGACCAATAATTTCATCCTTACTAGGTAATTCTTCTTCGCGGTGTTGTCTACTAAGTTTAGAAAAATTAAATTCATGAGTCATATCATCTAAACCGATAGTAACAACATCTCTTTTGCAATCTATAGTAGCATTAACAGTGTTCAAGAAGGGTCTACCAAATATAATGGGACAAAAGCTATCTTGTGGGGAACCAAGAACAAGAAAATCAGCAAGATATTTAGTTTTCCCACACAAGACTTCAACATCTCTAACAATTCCCATCGGTGAAATAGTATCTCTATTGGCAAGTTTAATTGTAACATCAATTTCTTCTAACTCAACAGGTGCAATATCATGCATAATTTCTCTATAAAGGCTAATAGGTATTGCACTAGCACTAGCACCCATATCACATAAGCCATGATAACAATGATCTCCTATTTTAACAGAAATAACAGGCATGCCTACCACAGGTCTAGGTTTATCTTTATCACGGGGTTTGGCAATTATAGTAGTTTCATCATAGAAATAAATAACATGCCCATCAATATTATCAGACAAGAGATCTTTAACGATAGCAATATTAGGTTCAACTTTAACTTGCTCAGGAGGTGTATATGTTTTAATATTGCTTTTACGAACCATAGTTGAAGCTTTAGCATGATCCTTTATCCTGACAGGGAAAGGTGGTTTCTCAACATAAAAAGTAGGAACAATAGGGTCATTATAAGTGATAGTATTTTCTTCAACTTTAATAGGTGCATCTACTTTTACTTCTATGGGAGGATGATATTTAAACCACTTCTCCTTGGGGAGATCAACATAGGCAGCAAAAGATTCACAGAAAGAAACTACTATCTCAGAGTCAAGTCCATATTTAGTGCTGAATTTATGAAAAATATCGGTATCCATAAAAGATTTAACACAATCAAAACTAGGTGTCATACCTGACTCCTTACCATTGTCGAGGTCCCAATCTTCAGAGTTGTGTTTAATTCTTTCCAATAAATCCTATTTGAATTCAATAGTCTTCATCATAAAAGAGCCAGCACAAGAAGTATCAAGCATGGTGCGATTGTTACCAGAAAGCCGAGCATAAATTTTTTGAATAATCATTTCTCTTGAGAGCTCATGATTGGGGCATGAATATAACATTGAATTAAGCCTCCCCCAAGCTTGAGCGATGCTTTCTCCTTCGTGAGGCCAAAAATTATATATATAATTGCAATCACGATGAACAAGATGCATAGGATAAAACTTCTAATGAAATTCCAATTTCAATCGTTTGTAATTCCAAGACCTCATATCATCACATAGCTATACCATGTCGATGCATCTCCCCTCAAAGATAAAGGGAAGACCTTCTTCTTAACAACATCTCCGGGTACACCTGCAAGCTTAAATAATCCACAAACTTCATCCACATATATCCGATGTTCATCAGGATGTTTTGTTCCATCTCCTAAAAAGGATTAGCTAGCAGTTTTTCTATCATACCCGAAGGAACTTCAAAGCAAGCATTTTCATTTTCATTTTCATTTTCAGTAGGTTCAGTAGGTTGAGGAGCAACTCTTTGCTCTACTGGTCGGGGTGAAGATACCCCGAACAAGCCCCTCAGGGGATTACTTTCCATGGTAACAAATGACAGTAAATTTCAGCACACTATATAAAATTTTCCTTACCAAATTCCACCTACCAAAGGCGCTTCACTCCCCGGCAACGGCGCCAGAAAATAGTCTTGATGACCCACAAGTATAGGGGATCTATCGTAGTCCTTCCGATAAGTAAGAGTGTCGAACCCAACGAGGAGTAGAAGGAAATGATAAGCGGTTTCCAGCAAGGTATTCTCTGCAAGTACTGAAATAAGTGGTAATAGATAGTTTTGTGATAAGATAATTTGTAACGAGCAACAAGTAACAAAAGTAAATAAGGTGCAGCAAGGTGGACCAATCCTTTTTGTAGCAAAGGACAAGCCTGGACAAACTCTTATAAGATGTAAAGCGCTCCCGAGGACACATGGGAATATCGTCAAGCTAGTTTTCATCACGTTCATATGATTCACGTTCGGTACCTTGATAATTTTGTATGTGGGTGGACCGGTGCTTGGGTACTGCCCTTACTTGGACAAGCATCCCACTTATGATTAACCTCTATTGCAAGCATCCGCAACTACAACAAAATTATTAAGGTAAACCTAACCATAGCATGAAACATATGGATCCAAATCAGCCCCTTACGAAGCAACGCATAAACTAGGGTTTAAGCTTCTGTCACTCTAGCAACACATCATCTACTTATTACTTCCCAATGCCTTCCTCTAGGCCCAAATAATGGTGAAGTGTCATATAGTCGTCGTTCACATAACACCACTAGAGGAGAGACAACATACATCTCATCAAAATATCGAACGAATACCAAATTCACATGACTACTAATAGCAAGACTTCTCCCATGTCCTCAAGAACAAAAGTAACTACTCACAAAACATAAACATGTTCATAATCAGAGGGGTATTAATATGCATATAGGATCTGAAAATATGATCTTCCACCAATTAAACCAACTAGCATCAACTACAAGGAGTAATTATCACTACTAGCAACCTACTAGAACCAATCCCGGACTTGGAGACACGAATTGGATACAAGAGATGAATTAGGGTTTTGAGATGAGATGGTGCTGATGAAGATGTTGATGGAGATTGCCCTCTCCCGATGAGAGGAGCGTTGGTGATGATGATGGCGGTGATTTCCCCCTCCGGGAGGGAAGTTTCCCCGGCAGAACAGCTCCGCCAGAGCCCTAGATTGGTTCCGCCTCATGGCGGCGGAGTTTCATTCGAGAAGATGGCTTATGATTTTTTCCCATCAAAAGACTCCATATAGCAGAAGATGGCCACCGGAGGGCCACCAGGGGGCCCACGAGGTAGGGGGCGCGCTCCGGGGGGTAGGGCGCGCCCCCACCCTCGTGGGCAGGGTGTGGCCCCCCTGGTGAAGTTCTTGCTCTCAGTATTTTTTATATATTTGGAAAACATCTTCCGTGAAGTTTCGGGACTTTTGGAGTTGTGTAGAATAGGTCTCTAATATTTACTCCTTTTCCAGCCCAGAATCCCAGCTGCCGGCATTCTCCCTCTTTATGTAAACCTTGTAAAATAAGAGAGAATAGGCATAAGTATTGTGACATAATGTGTAATAACAGCCCATAATGCAATAAATATCGATATAAAAGCATGATGCAAAATGGACGTATCATTGACCCGACCCCTCCTGGGAGGGTCATACCTAGTAGCTATATCCCCAACAGGTTCATTTTAAGCATATCAGTCAAACGCATACGCAAAAAGATAGGTCTAATCATTCTAGCAAAGCGCTCAAAATCCTCATCATCCTTTTTCTTGGATGGTTTAGGAGGAAAAGGCATGGGTTTCTGAACCCATGGTTCTCTTTCCTTACCGTGCTTCCTAGCAACAAAGTCTCTCTTATCATAACGTTGATTCTTTGATTGTGGGTTATCAAGATTAACAGCAGGTTCAATCTCTACATCACTGTCATTGCTAGGTTGAGCATCAACATGAACATCATCATTAACATTATCACTAGGTTCATGTTCATCATCATATTGTGTTTCAGCATCAGAAATAGAAATATCATTGGGATTCTCAGGTGTGTCAACAATAGGTTCACTAGAAGCATGCAAAGTTCTATCATTTTTCTTTTTCTTCTTCTTATGAGAACTAGGTGCATCAATATTAGTTCTCTGAGAACCTTGCTCAATTCTCTTAGGGTGCCCCTCAGGATACAAAGGTTCCTGGGTCATTTTACCCCCTCTAGTCATAACTCTAACAGCATTATCATTTTTCTTATTATTTAATTCATTGAGCAAATCATTCTGAACCTTACTTGTTCTACTTGAGTGCTAACAATAGAAGCATGTTTACTAATAAGTTTAAGTTCACCTTTAACTCTAGACATATAATCACTCAAGTGTTCAAGCATATCTGCATTGTGTTTCAATTGTCTACCAACATAAGCATTGAAGTTTTCTTGTTTAACAATAAAATTATCAAACTCATCTAAGCATTGGCTAGCAGACTTATAACGAGGAATATCACCTTCATCAAACCTATAGAGAGAATTTACCTTTACTACCTGTGTCGGGTTATCAAGACCATGTATTTCTTCAATAGGTGGTAAATTCTTAACATCTTCAGCTTTAATACCTTTTTTTCATAGATTTCTTTGTCTCTTGCATATCTTCAGAACTGAGAAATAGAATACCCCTTTTCTTCAGAGTTGGCTTAGGAGTTGGTTCAGGAAGTGTCCAATCATTTTTATTACTCAACATATTATTTAATAGCAATTCAGCTTGATCAACAGTTCTTTCCCTGAAAACACAACCAACACAACTATCCAGGTAATCTCTGGAAGCATCGGTTAGTCCATTATAAAAGATATCAATTATTTTATTTTTCTTGAGAGGATGATCAGGCAAAGCATTAAGTAATTGGAGAAGCCTCCCCCAAGCTTGTGGGAGACTCTCTTCTTCAATCTGCACAAAATTATATATTTCCCTTAAGGCAGCTTGTTTCTTATGAGCAGGGAAATATTTAGCAGAGAAGTAATAAATCATATCCTGGGGACTACGCACACAACCAGGACCAAGAGAATTAAACCATGTTTTAGCGGCACCCTTTAATGAGAACGGAAACAACTTAAGGATAAAGTAATAGTGAGTTTTCTCATCATGAGTAAACAAGGTAGCTATGTCATTTAATTTAGTAAGATGTGCCACAACAATTTCATATTCATAGCCATAAAAAGGATCAGATTCAACCAAAGTAATTAACTCAGGATCGACAGAGAAATCATAATCCTTATCAGCAATAAAGATAGGTGAAGTAGCAAAAGCAGGGTCATATTTCACTCTAGCATTCAAAGACTTTTCTTTAAGCTTAGCTAATAATTTCTTAAGATCAGATCTATCATTGCAAGCAAGAAAGTCTCTAGCAGTTTCTTCATCCATAACATAACCCTCAGGCACAACAGGCAATTCATATCTAGGGGGAGAATCTTCATCATCACTTTCATCAATATTATCAGTTTCAATAATTTCATTCTCTCTAACCCTAGCAAGTTGTTCATCAAGAAATTCACCTAGTGGCACAATATTATCAAGCATAGAAGTAGTTTCATCATAAGTATCATGCAAAACAGAAGTTGCATCATCAATAACATGCGAGATATCAGAATGAATAGCAGGAGTAGGTGTCGCAAGTTTACTCAAAACAGAAGGTGAATCAAGTGCAGAGCTAGATGGTAGTTCCTTACCTCCCCTCGTAGTTGAGGGAAAAATCTTGGTTCTCTTATCTTTCAAGTTCTTCATAGTGATCAACAGATATAAATCCCAAGTGACTCAAAGTATAGAGCTATGCTCCCCGACAACGGCGCTAGAAAATAGTCTTGATAACCCACAAGTATAGGGGATCGCAACAGTTTTCGAGGGTAGAGTATTCAACCCTAATTTATTGACTCGACACAAGGGGAGCCAAAGAATATTCTCAAGTATTAGCAGCTGAGTTGTCAATTCAACCACACCGGGATAACTTAATATCTGCAACAAGGTATTTCATAGCAAAGTAATATGATAGTAGTGGTAACAGTGGCAAAAGTAACAATAGCAGTTTTGGTTTTATAGTGATTGTAACAGTAGCAACGGAAAAGTAAATAAGCAAAGAACCATATATGAAAAGCTCATAGGCAATGGATCAGTGATGGATAATTATGTCAGATGCGATTCCTCATGCAATAGTTATAACATAGGGTGACACAGAACTAGCTCTACTTCATCAATGTAATGTAGGCATGTATTCCGAGTATAGTCATACGTGCTTATGGAAAAGAACTTGCATGACATCTTTTGTCCTACCCTCCCGTGGCGGCGGGGTCCTATTGGAAACTAAGGGATATTAAGGCCTCCTTTTAATAGAGTACTGGACCAAAGCATTAACACATAGTGAATACATGAACTCCTCAGACTACGGTCATCACCGGTAAGTATCCCGATTATTGTCACTTCGGGGTTAACGGATCATAACACATAATAGGTGACTATAGACTTGCAAGATAGGATCAAGAACTCACATATATTCATGAAAACATAATAGACTTATATCTGAAATCATGGCACTCGGGCCCTAGTGACAAGCATTAAGCATAGCAAAGTCATAGCAATATCAATCTCAGAACATAGTGGATACTAGGGATCAAACCCTAACAAAACTAACTCGATTACATGATAAATCTCATCCAACCCATCACCGTCCAGCAAGCCTACGATGGGATTACTCGAGCACGGCGGTGAGCATCATGAAATTGATGATGGAGGAAGGTTGATGATGACGATGGCCACTGAATCCCCTCTCCGGAGCCCCGAACGGACTCCAGATCAGCCCTCCCGAGAGAGTTTAGGGCTTGGCGGCGGCTCTGTATCGTAAAACGCGAGGAATCCTTCTCTCAGATTTTTTTTCTCCTCGAACACGAATATATAGAGTTGGAGTTGAGGTCGGAGGAGCACCAAGGGGCCCATGAGGCAGGGGCGTGCCCATGGGGGTAGGCGCGCGCCCACCCTCGTGGACAGGGTGTGGGCCCCCTGACCTTGATTCTTTCGCCAGTATTTTTTATATATTCCAAAAATAATCTCCGTTGATTTTCAGGTCATTCCGAGAACTTTTATTTCTGCACAAAAATAACACCATGGCAATTCTACTGAAAACAGCGTCAGTCCGGGTTAGTTCCATTCAAATCATGTAAGTTAGAGTCCAAAACAAGGGCAAAAGTGTTTGGAAAAGTAGATACGGCGGAGACGTATCATAACGCTTTAAGTAAGATAACATGGTGTAGAGGAATAAACTCAAGCAATATGATGTAAACCCCATCTTTTTATCCTCGATGGCAACAATACAATACGTGCCTCGCTACCCCTACTTTGTCACTGGGTGAGGACACCGCAAGATTGAACCCAAAGCTAAGCACTTCTCCCATTGCAAGAAAAACCAATCTAGCTGGCCAAACCAAATCGATAGTTCGAAGAGACTTGCAAAGATATCAAATCATACATATAAGAATTCAGAGGAGATTCAAATGATATTCATAGATAAGCTGATCATAAATCCACAATTTATCAGATCTCCGCAAACACACCGCAAAAAAGTATTACATCGAATAGATCTCCAAGAACATCGAGGAGAACATGGTATTGAGAATCAAAGAGAGAGAAGAAGCCATCTAGCTACTAGCTATGGACCCGTAGGTCTGTGGTAAACTACTCACGCTTCATCGGAGAGGCAATGGTGTTGATGTAGAAGCCCTCCGTGATCGAATCACCCTCCAGTAGGATGCCGAAAAAGGCCCCTAGATAGGATCTCACGGGTACAGAAGGTTGCGGCGGTGGAAAAGTGTTTTCGTGGCTCCCCTGAAAGGTTTTGGGGGTATTCGAGAATATATAGGCGGAAGAAATAGATCAGTGGAGTCACGAGGGGCCCACAAGGGTGGGGGCACGCCTCCCGACCTTGTGGCCCGCCTCGTGGCTTTGCTGACGTGCACTCCAAGCCCTCTGAATGTCTTTTGGTCAAAGAAAAATCATCGCGAAAGTTTTATTTCGTTTGGACTCCGTTTGGTATTCCTTTTCTGCGTCTAAAACAAGAAAAAAATAGGAACTGACACTGGGCTATAGGTTAATAGGTTAGTCCCAAAAATAATATAAAATAGCATATTAATGCATATAAAACATCCAAAAAAGATAATATAATAGCACGGAACAATAAAAATTATAGATACGTTGGAGACATATTAATGTATGATCGCCGTGCGTGGCGATCTGTTGAGGATGAAGAACGAGGCCGACATAGGCAGAAGCAAGGCTATCCAGTCTCTCCATTTGGCACTAAAACCAAGCCATTGGATAAGGTTAAGCAAATATTTCTAGGAAACACTATCGAAGGCGCTAGCTATATCAAGTTCAAACATAAGAGACAAAGTTTACTTCCTATTCAGTGATTTTGACGCAGTTTTGGACATAGAGATGACTATCGTGGATGCACTTCGATTTGAGGAATGTTGTCAGCGTCGGTGAGATGATGATGTCAATGACGGCCACAGTCTAATGGAGAATGCCTTGGTGATTAGTTTGGCGACATAATGAACTAGGTTGATCGGTAAAAAATCCACCATGCATGTGGCGGAGTCCTTCTTCGGCACTAAGGTCGACATTGCAGTGTTAAGGGCACCAAAATCCCATCCTCCAGCTAGCCTGAAGAAATGATGGAAGACAACCATGACATCGCTCTTGATGATTGACCAGCAGGAACGGAAAAAGGCGCCGTTGAAATCGTCCAGGCGAGGTGCCTTCTCCGCGAGAGATGACATGATCGGACTCCACACCTCATCCTTAGTGAACGGGTTATCCAAATCTCCTGGAGGGATTGTCACTCAAGGATGTTCTGACAGGGATTTTTGGTTCCCATGAATGGCTATGGATTATGGGCTAGTTTGGTTGACATCCACACCACTCCACGCCTCGCTTGGATAGTGCCTGAAGTGTGCCTGGAGCAGTTTTGTTCATGTCCTGAAAAGAGAAAGTCTGCCTGGCCTAGCTGACCCAGCAGCTTCACTAGCCTAGGCACGTTAAAGCAAAAAAAGGGGGGTTAGGCCAGGCAGTGAGATTAGCCTGGCCCAGGCCATGAAAGGGACGCCTGGGTTGTAGACATACACGATCTTGAGTTATTTAGCAGAGCTCTGTTGTACTTCTTATCAAATCAGCCCGTCAATCTTGTTTCTTAATATTTCTGCCTTTGACCCAGACCAGATCTTCAACTAAACAACATCCGTAAAGCATGCCTGGTAAGGCAAAATTTCTCTCTTCTCTAGGCTGCCAGGCATCATTTTCTCCCAGGCATGATGCCCAAGACATCAACCAAGCTGTCCCTATCTCCTCCTTGTCTACGTGAATTGTGGTGATGCTGTTGTCCTTTTTGAATGAAGTGAATGAATTCTTTCACCTTCCGAAGCACAATTTGAAGTAGAAAAACACTTTGTGCTCGCATCCTGGCCCTTAACCCAGTGACCCTCAAGGCTTTGCCTTTTTTAGGAACCCTCAATTGAGCCAATCCAATAACCCTTTGCTTTAACATCCTTCGTAGATAGAATTCGCTTGGAGCGAGGCATCTGGATTCCTAAGTATCTAGGCCTTTTTTCGAAGATAAAAACATGCTTTGATTTTATTTTAGAGAAAAAGTAAAATACATCGTGCTGATTGTTTATACTTTTTTCATGGAATGGATTGTATTTTATCAGTCATCAGTAATGCTTCGTCTGTCGTTAATCTTAAGATGATATGCCGGTCCAGTCTCTCGAAGGTACTCATAAAGATAGGATGTGCGTGTGTACGTTCATAGGAATGAATAATACGCGTATGTATAAGCGCTTGCTTGCGTCCGTACCGTGTTAATAAAAAGTATTCATCTGTTTTGGAACGGAGGGAGTAATGCTTTGTATGGGAAAAAGAAGCGAAGAATCTCCGGGGAAAAAAAAGAGGAGGAGGAGCGAAGAACTGTGAGAGAAGACCATCTTGGCTTCGCAGGTGTTCTGGGTTTCTCTGTTCGTGGCCAACTGCCCAGGAGGCCAGAACCCCCGCGGCTTCCCCGCTCCCTACTCCAGCGCCCCTGCCCGGAAATACCTCTCCTCGCCGTCGCCGTCGCCGGCGCCGGAGAAGAGGAGTACAGGGCAGGCCTCCCCGCATCCGCCGAAGCCGCGCCACCTCCAAGGCGAAGGTACTACTCTCTCCGCATCTCTCTATAGGGTGGGGTGAGGGGCGGGCAGTACTGATATCCCCAATTTGATACCGTATCTTCTCCCGTCACGCGAACCCTAGCGTAGCTTGCTTAGGCTGTTCCGATTCGCCATCCATTTCCAAGACGAGAGACCTCGATCCATCCATCCATTCGCCTGCGAATTCGATTCGATTGTTCCCAGCGCTCTGTTGGTTCAACTTACCCTCACGCCCCGGTTCCAGCCCGCTATTAATTTGGCTAATTTTTTGCGGGGTATTAATTTGGCTGATCAATTAATGGCTATATATGCAGATCAACGGCTTCGTCCTTCTGGTGGAGACCTGATACTGTTGCCAAGGCTGAGGGTCTACTGAAGAAATTAGGTTTGAGCAACCTGATCACAGAAGAGAATCAATGTCTGAGTTCCTGGAACTCGAGGCCCGGGATGGGGTGAGGATGACCTGGAATGTGATACCCGGCACCAAGCAGGATGCTGCTAGCTGTGTCGTCCCTGTTTCGGCCATGTACACTCCTCTGAACCCCAACCCTGCCATTCCTGTTCTTCCTTACGCCCCACTCCGCTGCCGCATCTGCCGCTCCATCCTCAACCCCTTCTCGGTCGCCGACTTCGGTTCAAAGATGTGGCTCTGCCCATTCTGCTTCCAGCGCAACCACTTTCCCCAGCAATACTCCGCTGTTTCGCAAAGCAACCTACCTACCGAACTGTATCCTGAATGCTGTACCGTGGAGTACATGGCCGCTGCCGAAGCCGGTCCTGTGTCGCCACCGGTCTTCCTCTTTGTTGTTGATACTTGCATGATTGAGGAGGAAATCGGCTATTTGAAGTCTGCTCTAGCGCAAGCAGTTGAGCTGTTGCCGGACCACTCCCTCGTCGGGTTCATTACTTTCGGGACATATGTGCAGGTTATATTCACCTTTCCTTCATATAAATGTTTCACTTTTATTAGTCTTCTGGTCAAAAAAATTGATATGAATACATGTTGACTCATGTAGGTGCATGAATTGGGTTTTGGCTTGTTGCCTAAGTCACATGTGTTCAAGGGGACAAAGGAGATTAAGAAGGATCAAATTCTTGAGCAAATGGGTTTCCTTACAGGGAAAACAAAACCCACAACAGGTGTGATCGCCGGCGCAAGGGATGGTGTTTCAGCAGAAAGTATTGCTAGGTTCCTGTTGCCTGCTTCAGAGTGCGAGTTTATTTTGAATTCAGTTAAGAACTCTCCTTGCATTAAAAGAAGACATGATAAGTTTGTCCAGGAACTTGGACAAAACTTTAGGTCTCTAGTGCACCTCAATATTATTATTTTTTAATTGCAGAATATTATTTTGGAGGCAAAATTCGATTGCAATTTGTTGATGCCGGTTTTCTATTTCTCTAGCTTATAGAAGAACTGCAAAAGGACCCGTGGCCGGTTTCTGCTGATCAGCGAGCATCAAGATGTACTGGAGCTGCATTAAGTGTTGCAGCCAGCCTCTTGGGGATTTGTGTGCCTGGATCAGGTGGTAGAATTATGGCATTTATAGGTGGCCCATCTACAGAGGGACCTGGTTCTGTAAGTAATTTCTCTAATGAATATCACATCTTATTTTCCACTTTACTGCCCCCCCCCCCTCCCCGGTGCTCTGATCACGCACCCACAGTGATAAGAACAAACATGTCCCCGCCTTTCTATTCCCAACAATAGTTATGCAACATTCCTTAGCATTCCGTGGGGTATTTCTAACACCCTTTCCCAATTCGCCTCCTGTTCTTGCTAATAGTGGTGAGTTTAGTCCCAAAATTGGCTAGCCTAGTTGTGTTGGGAGTTAGAAGTGGGATATAGACTATGGACAACACCGTACTGAGTTACCAGCTGGGTTGATACTTTTAGTGGAAAACGAATATGAAAGCCTTTTCTGATATGTGATGGGCATACCTATTACATATTTAGAGTTCATGTGAGGAAAGTTTGTGGGTTTGCTCACTTGCTCTGTGCTTTGCAATTCCAGAGATGTTTCGTATGTATTCTGTGTAGTGAAGCCGACCCGACTTTTCTACTTAAATTAGCTCATAACTCATTAAAAAGCATGATCCCTTTTCTGATAAAGTAAGTTCCACCGAATAATAATCTGCACATTTGTCATGATGATACTCCAGTGTAGAGATTGATTATTATTTTTGTCAAGTTAGGTTTTCCTTTGGAAATAGCATGATACATTATTGTATTCTAATGTTTTTTTTTGCAAAATGTCAGATAATATCTAAGCCGTTATCTGATCCAATTCGTTCGCACAAAGATCTTGATAAAGGTTCTGCTCCACTTTATAACAAAGCCGTTAAATTCTACGAGGAGATTGGCAGTCAACTCGTGCATCAAGGGCATGTGCTCGATCTATTTGCATGTGCACTTGACCAGGTTTGTCCCCTGCCCCTTGTTGTATAGATTATTCATATCACCTCTTGGTCAAGGATCAGGCATTAGCTTGTTTAACTAGGATATTGTTCACTTGAACCAGTGTTGCTGTGTATCATTCATAGACCTCATAAGCATGTTTGTCTCACCATAATGTGAAAAATATCAGTATAAGCATTTATCATCTTGAAAATATCTGTGCAGGCATTTATTTTCTTGGAAGTTCCATGGCTGTAAGATGCTGTTATTTCAGAATTCAGAGTGGATGTACATATTATCATAATGTAAACTTCTCTTAACCTGATTTAGTAGGAATTTTGGCTAATTTTATCAGCTAATGAAATACAGAGAAGAATGGCGACCTATTGTGAGTGTTAGTTGACAACTCAGTGATAATGTGCAAGCCATCCTCTTTTGATAACTGTCTGAAGTGCGTATGCCAAGGATTTTAAGGCGGTTAGGTGTCATAAGACGATCAACCTAAGCGCCTAAGGCGGAGAAAATGCTAAGGCACTGCCAGGACGCGCCTTACCCCCTAAGCGTCCATAAGGCGACGCCTTAAAAACATGGGCATATGCAATACGATTTATCAAAAAGAAAAGTATAAGAACGAATGTTCATGCAAAAACTATTGTTAGTTAGCACATCACCGCACACCATTGACTTATGCGTTATCTTCTGATGTCTATGCACGGTTGCCTTGATATGGTTAATAATATATTCTATTCCTCAGGTTGGTGTTGCTGAGATGAAGGTTGCAGTGGAGAGAACTGGGGGAATAGTTGTGCTTGCAGAAAGTTTTGGCCATTCTGTTTTTAAAGATTCACTTAGACGCATTTTTCAGTCAAGCGATAGTGACCTTGGCTTATCGTTCAAGTAAAGATACTTTTCTGCCTGCTTGATTTAACTGCATTGCTACTTTGCTAGTTCTAGCATGTTTATGTTTGTCTCGTCTTCACTGCAAATGTAATTAGGGATTTGCTTTTAGTTCTGTTGTTGCTGCAACAAAAAAAAAGATCAAGGTATCAGGTCCGGAATGATGATATGCGTGGTAGAGTTGGGGTAGCACTGATTGAAGAGAAGCTTGTCCAACATCGTCTGAGATGGTTTGGGCATATACAATGCTGGCCTCCAGAAGCGCGAGTGCATAGCGGACGGTTAAAGCGTGCTGATAATGTCAAAAGGGGTCGTGGCAGACCAAACTTGATATGGGAGGAGTCCTCAAAGAGAGATCTGAGGGACTGGAATATCACCAAAGAACTAGGCATGGACAGGGGTACGTGGAAGTTAGCTATCCACGCGCCAGAATCATGACTTGGTTTCGAGATTTTATGGGTTTCAACTTTTGCCTACCCCAACTTGAAATGCTTTGTTGTTGTCTGTTTTTGCTGCAACCTCAGAAGTGTGATATTGTTACTTGCTGCTTTTAGCTTATTTTCAAAGGCATCTATGTGATCAGAGAAACTGCAAATAAGTTTAGCGCTATCCGGTACTGATTAAGTGATTTTGAACTTGGATGTACTAATTGACTATGCCTCTTGAGGCAAAAGTGTTTGCGTGATACTTTTCCTAATCATCCTCATAAGTTTGTTTTAGGTGAAATGGCTGTTTCAGGGGTGTAAAATATGTTCATGTCATCCAGTAACCTGCTGTAGTACAGCCTTGTTATTGAGTTGTCTCATTTCTGTATTTAAATTATTTTTGCAGTGGCATATTTGAGATCAACTGCTCCAAGGATGTCAAAATTCAAGGCATCATTGGACCTTGTACTTCCCTGGAGAAGGTACAGTATGTGCTTAGTTACATGTTGATGTTTTAGAATGATGATTGTATGCTATACTTAGTCTTTTGGCATGTTGCTGCTTCTGCAGAAAGGTCCTCTATCCTCAGATACAGTTGTAGGTCAGGGGAACACTAGCGCTTGGAAGATGTGTGGTCTAGATAGGAAAACATCACTATGCGTAGTATTTGATATGGCCAAAAAAGATGCCCCGGACGCAATTGGACAATCACAAAACAATCTGTTCTACTTCCAATTCTTAACCTAGTATGGAATCTGCTCCCCCTCCCATCTCTTTTATAAACAATTGATATTGTTGGAGAAGTATATATGTCTGACCTGGAGATGCCACATGCAGTTATCAGCATCATGATGGGCAAATGAGATTGCGATCGACTACAATTTCAAGAAGATGGGTTGCTGGTTCTGGCAGTGTGCAGGTAAGTTTTACCTTTGTTCCCCTTGATGAGTTTTCTTTCCTTTTAAATGTTTTTCTCCTTCCATTTGTACCCATTTTCAGTAATAGTTGAGCTGAACAATTGTGTTTAGCCAATGTCAGTGTGTTACCCAGTGTTTTAGTGCTTTTATAGACTTTTTAGGAAAAATCAATGTAATATTGTTGCTCATTGGACTAGTACATGTGCTGTAGGAGTTAATAACTGGCTTTGACCAAGAGGCAGCAGCAGCAGTCATGGCACGCTTGGTCTCATTTAAGATGGAAGCTGAGGTACTTTCTGATAGTCTGTTTACTTTTCATAAATTGTTTCAATATACTTAATGCCCCATGACAGACCCATCTTTTTATGTTTGAGAGATGGAATATAACATCATAAAAAATTTGGAAGCACGAAATTTGTAATTGTGACCTGTGGGCTCCCATGGTCCGAATGGGGATATGGATGCACCGTACAACCTTTTAATTTCATGATACAATGATCCTTAAATATGTAGTTCTGTGAAATTGGTCAGTCAATTTGTAGTTTTGCACTAGTTTGTACATTTGTCTTTGGTTTTGTGAAACAATTATTCCGTATATTTATTAGTTGGAGGCAATACATAGTCTGAGAAACAATTTTATAAATTATGTCATTAGTTGAGGATGTGAAGAAAATTGAAATCATCACATTAGGAGGATCAAAAGGTCCACACTAGATCGGTACATTGGAATTATAATGGTTGTGCTTCTCCTTTGAACAACCTTTTGTGTAAAAAACGCAGTCTTAAAAAGGATATGGCATTCGTGAACTTGGTTTCTCAATAACATGTCATTTATACTACTCCCTCTGTCCTACTGTATAATATAAGAGCATTTTTTACACTAGTGTAGTGTAAAAAATGCTCTTATATTATGGGACGGAGGGGGTATCTTAGAAACATAATCATTAAGAGGAAACCTTTTATAAATTGCATAGGAAACAAACCATGACCATAAAGGAAATAGTTCGCTGCTCAAGGACTCCTTGATTAGTTTCATTAATAATTAACTCACAGTTATTGCTGCTGCTTACATGTTCTGACATGAGTTGCATCTTTGACTCTTCCTGTATGTAAGGTCTGTTATATTCATTTTTATAGCATGTTCTTGGTGTTTTTTTCAGGTTGATTTTGATCCAGTAAGATGGCTTGACCGAGCATTGATTAGTTTATGTTCGAAATTTGGAGACTATCAGAAGGAAGCACCTTCATCTTTCAGTTTGTCCCCGCGTCTATCAATTTTTCCCCAGTTTATTTTTAATTTGAGACGTTCCCAGTTTATTCAGGTAAAACATTTTTTCTGTCCTAATTCAATGAGTCATGCTGATCAACAGATCAAGCGAATTGAATTTCTCTTTGCTCCTAATTAACTACTACATGCAGGTTTTCAACAATAGTCCAGATGAAACTGCATATTTCAGGATGATGTTAAACAGAGAGAATGTAGCGAATGCAGTTGTGATGATCCAGCCTTCACTTATATCATATTCATTTCAGTCAGGTCCCGAGCCTGTTCTATTGGATGTAAGCGCAATTGCTGGTGACAGGATACTTTTGTTGGATTCTTATTTTACTGTTGTCATATTCCATGGGATAACGATCGCACAGTGGCGAAAGGCTGGTTACCAACATCAAGAAGGCCACGAGGTAATGTTTTGTTGGCCAAAAACCATGGTAACACTAAATATTTTTTTTGACTCCATGTTGGCTTTCTTGTAAGTTTATGGAGAACTTATCTGTATTTGATTTAAAATTCTAGTACCATGTCGTATTAAAAGAATTCTAGAAAATATCAATGCTCCATTTTCCTCTCTTCTTTTGGGTTCTCGCATGTTGTCGAAAAACCATGTATAACCTTGTATGATGTTCAGGTGTTTGCCCAGTTGTTGCAAGCCCCACAGGAGGAAGCTGATTCAATAATCAAGGAGCGGTTTCCTGTGCCTCGTTTGGTTGTGTGTGATCAATATGGTTCTCAGGTTAGTATTTTCTATTTAATCTGTCAGTACACTCTGCACCAGAACTCTTAGGAGTATGCATCTGGTGCCTGTGTACTTGGTAGTCGGGAGCAGTTCCTTAACCTGCAGTGACAGTAGCAACTACAGGGGATCCCGATAAGATATAAATTTGAATAAATGCAACAATCTCACTGGAAGGTCAAAATTTGTGCCGAGAATTGCAATCAAGTCACCAGTGATCAGTTATTAGTTTCGGAGTAAACTAAAAAAAACTATCAGCACTTCCACATAATTTGTTTTTTAATGCTTTATTTTATGGAAATTGCAGGCTCGATTCTTGCTGGCAAAGCTGAACCCATCCGTGACATATGACTCCGACACTCCTCCGCCTCCTGGGGGGGATATGATATTCACAGATGATGCGAGCTTCCAGGTCTTCATGGAGCATCTCCAGCGGTTGGCAGTTCAGTAGAGCATGGACGTGCAGTAATTTTGCATCAATGGCCTCTTCTCTCATGTACAGCAAAGAAAACCTTTTCATGTGTGTGTATCACTGTTATACCGGTTGCCACGTACTGTAGGCCGACATACCACTGTTAGCTCCGCATGTGTACATTGCCATGGACTGTAAGGTTTATGTCGTATATCCCGAGATGGAGCATTCATAAATTGTGTTGTTAGCGCAACATATGGTTGATCACTGCTTACACCAAAGAAGATTGTCATCGTCTGGGTGTTCAAGCTTAGTGGTGAAGAGGATTTTTTAAGTCATGTGTTGATAGAGATGGTGTGGTTGCTGCGTCTACTAAGGTTTATTGATAGCAGGTGTTTGCTCCAAAAATGTGTGATAATTGATGTTATGGTGGTGGTTTATTGGTTGATGAAAGCAAGCGTAATTGTTTTTTTCTTCATTTGTCAATACCTGAATGCTGTTCTTCTGGACACGCATTGGGCACATGGTTTTCTTTTTTAAGTTCTTTTTGCATTTGTCTCTGCGTTTTCCTCTTTTCATTTTAATTTGTTCAAACTGCCAAATTTAAATTCACTGTTAGACAAGGTTCAAGTTCAACATAAACATGTGTAAAGGTTGAAATGTGGCATAAATTTAGACGACCACGATGACACGATCTAATGATAAAGCAGTGGCATGACATAGGAGAGGGCACTATGTGAACCCATTGGCATATGCACCCACTTTTGAAAAATGCATTTTAAGCTAAAATGTCAAAAAATTCAAAAGAAAATATCACGCATACATGTTCGCAATTGCGTATACGCAACACAAAGTTTTATGAAAAAATGTCTTTTTGTTTTACCTCTGCAAAAAAGATAAATTTCGGTGCTTCTAAATAGTGTTTCATGACATAATTTTTTGCCTTTTTTGCACAGGCCACAAAAAAAATATTTTTCCGTGAAACTTTATGCACGCACATAGAACATGGAGACGAACCCGCGTAATTTTTTTCAGATTTTTTTTTAAAATTTAGAAATGTGTTTTCCAAAATGGGTTCATATGTCCCGGATTTATCCATGCACTTCTCCATGACATAGCATGGTTCTTTGTTGTCGGAGGAAGAGGAGTCTGAAGGTATCGACCTTGCATTCAGTATTACACTCACAAGTGGCAACACGTAACTGAAGATATGTGCACAGGGAGGCAAACGGTGCAGCGCATGAACTGGTCAGCTTGGCAAAATATGTTGAACCGGGCATTTGGTTAGATAATCCCCCTCCTTGTATTGTACCATCTTTTCTAGAAGATGTTACCCTGATTAGTTATGAATAAATAGGTACTTTGGGTGTAAAAAAAATGTAACGTGGCAGGTGTGCACTGAGTTCACAGTAAAATTTTTTTTTTGAGAAACAAATGCACACTTACCGAACTTTATATACTGTGCTGTTGTTGCCCACAAACACTTCCTGGGACTGGGAGTAAATGCAAAATGCTAGATTATGAATCGTTCAAAAAATATAGAATGCACACTTCCTAGGAGGGCAATACAAAATGCTAGAAGACATGAATCGCTCTTAGTAGAAAATTCAAAAAATGCAGGAAGCGTGATTTGAAACTTTCTCGTGCCATCATTTTCAATTTGCAACTCCTTTGTCCTTCCTCTCTGAACTCATCCCACTAGCATGAAATAAGAAGTATACTTAATCAGTTATCTGCCATCGGCGTTCTTGTTTCTTCGAAGAAAAATAATTTGGACTGTCGATGCATTTCAGTGGAAAATAGCACCTGTGACTACAATTCTCTGCCCTCCCCACCTGAGCCATGAAACAAATTTCTATGCCAATCAACTTAGAACGGTATTCTCCTGTAGTATGAAAACAATTATTCCTCACCGATCACCGATCGTAGTCCAGTACCGGTGCCATACACCCACCACTTTGGTTTTTGTTCGGCAGAGGTCTGAACATCACATCCTAATATCATAGTAGAAACTAGGCAGTACATTATTTTCTGGAGCATTGTTTTCAGTCTCTTCTGCAGCTGTAATGTAAAATCACATTTCAATAATGCAACGGGTCATCACATTTTAATTGGGCGGCCTTCCCCATTGTACAGTTAACAAGGTAAAAATTATCAGAAAACAGAACATTTGTCCTCAGTTTATCACGAGCCTATGATAAAGCCTAATTTTGATATCCAAAGAATTATGTGATGTTGGGGAGAGAACATGTGCAAATAGCTGCTTACAAACAGTCTAACCTAAAACTTGCATCTAGCTTGCTACCTCGTGATGGCTCTTCTTTCTCTACTGGTACAAACTAAGCTGTGCCCAGCCGTCTTCTTGAGCTCCATCTCCTTCATGGTCCTCCTCGTCCTTTCCGCGTCCTCCAGCATTCCAGCCTCGAAGTACATGTTCGCCATCAAAACGTAGAACGTGACGTCATTGGAGCCCGACAGGAAGAGATCCTTGGCAACAAATTCAGCCAGCTCCAGGTTGCCATGAAGCCTGCAACCGCCAAGGAACGCGCCCCAAATGCACTTGTCTGGCTGCATCGACATTCCCCTGATGATTTCATATGCTTCGACAAGTCTGCCAGCACGTCCTAGCATGTCAACCATGCAGGCATAATTCTCGAGTGTAGGCGATATATGGTAGTCCCTGACAATGCTGTTGAAAACCGCCAGCCCTTCGTCAACGAGGCCAGAGTAGCCACACGCCACTAGAACCGCGGTGAGCGTGAAGGAATTAGGCTTCACCCCTTGACCTTTCATCGCGGAGAAGAGATTGAGAGCCTGTTCAGGCTCACCATGGTTGGCATATGCACTGATCATGGCGCTCCATGACACAACACCAGGCTCGCGCAAACCTTCAAAAGCTTGCCTTGCGTAAGCAATCTCACCACATTTTGCGTACATATCCACGAGAACATTGCCGATTCTCGCATCGGTGTCGAGCCCATGACTCCTGGCGAGCTCGTGCACCCACTTCCCTGTCTCAAGGGCTCCCTGGCGTGTGCAAGCAGAAAGCACACTGACCAGAGTGACAGCGTCAAACCCCACCTTCTCACTAAGCATCCTGTGGAAGAACTTGATCGCCCGAACCCCATCACCATTCTGCTCATACATGGCAACCATCGTGTTCCAGGACACCACGGTGCGTGCAGCCATTCCATCAAACAAGTCTTTCGCCGACGCAATGCTCCCGCACTTCCCATACATTGCGATGAGCGCATTCACCAGCGGCAGATTCGCATCGAACCCCAGCTTGACGACGAACCCATGAACCATCTCCCCGGCAGCGAGACATTCTTGCCCCTGCAGGCACGGCAGGAAACTGATCAGAGTGATCTCGTTGGGGAGCACGCCCTGGGCAACCATCGTGCCGAACACCGCGACCGCCTGGCCGAACAAGCAGTTCTGCGCGTAGCCCGCGACCATGGCCGTCCACGAGACGATCGTGCGGGCGCCGTCCGCGGCTGCCAAGAACACCTGCTCCGCGTCCACCACCTCCCCCTCCTGGCAGTACATGGCGATGAGCGCGCTGTGCACGAAGCCGTCCCCGGCGAGCGCGAACCTCACCGCGTCCCCGTGCGCGGCACGCCCGAACCGCGGGGCGCGCGCGGCGGCGCACGCCGGGAGCACGATCGGGTAGGTGTAGCAGTCCGGCGCGACGCCCGCGGCGCGCATCCGCTTGTAGAGCTGGAGCGCGTCCGCTGCGGGGGAGTTGGCCGGGACGGAGTGGGAGTGGGCGTGGGCGTGGGCGCGGAGGAGGGTGTTCCACATGTAGGCATCGCGGTGCGGCGCGGCGTCGAACACCCTGCGGGCGTACGCGAGGGAGCGCGGGGCCGCGGCGGCGAGGAGCCTGGTGGCGAAGGCTGGGTTGGCGGCGACGCCGAGGAGGACGGCGCGGGCGTGGATAGGGAGGAGAGCGCGGAGGGAGGAGGAGACGCTGGCGGCTGAGAGGAGGCCGATGTAGCGGCGGACGAGGTCAGCGGCGGTGGTGGGCGGCTGCGGGAGGGGAGTAGGGGGCATCTGTTGGACCTCGGGCAGCTGCTGACTGAGTTGGGTTTCACCACGCAGAAATAACTAAGCATAAGCTACGGCTTCTTGTACAAAAAATTACATGTCAAAATTTGTTTGGTTTGCTTGGGATATTTGAATTTCTTTGAATGTGTGTTATTACTAACAATTGTATCGAAATTTGGTGCCATTATGAAATGCCCTCGCCTACATGGCTACATTGCCAAGCAAACTGGCAAATTGCAGAGATCATGAATGAAAAAAAAAAGATTTTAAGATTTTAAGATGTTATGCAAAAGCTACGTTTGCAACATTTAGTCTGGTATCGCGGCGCCATTTAGACGCACTAATCTCTCAGCAAAAAACTCTTCTCTAGACATGGTTCTCATGGCAGTAATGAGCATGTTACACTAGTGCTGCTAGAGACTCTGGATAGATTCAGCTAACGATGGCAAAAACGAGCCGGGGGACAATTTGAAAGTTTCTGATTCCTCTACTTCATGTTAATGGTGGACTTGATCTGCTCAACCAGATGGGGCAGGACCCTGATGCTGTCATCGATGGACCTGTTCACGCACGACTCCAGCTCATTGGTTGCGTCTGTCTTCATCTTCTGGAGCTTTGCTGCTTCAAACTTATCTTGGCAGACCATCAACGAGCGATTCAACCTTTCCTGGAATAAGGAAGGATACATCTCAGCTTAGACATAGCACCAGGGTGTAAATGATACAATAGTTTGCGCTGGCCGATATATGCTGCCTGTTATCTAACTGCTGGTTTATTCAGGTAAATCATTTACAAAATTATTAAGAAAGCTAGTTGAAGCGTATGCAACCCTGCAAAGTACAGAAAATGTATGCCCTTAAATAGCAATACACAAAGGCCCGAGCTCTGAAAGAAAACGTATTGCAACCAAGCATTACATGTCTATCATGCTCAATTCTTCGCAAATAAATGACCACAGTTCCCTATGTCTAACTGCTCAGACTGTATGTTAGAAATTACTTATTCAAACTATAATAATAAAAGAACCAAGGGATGAAGCTAGACAATATATAATGGAGGGACAAACCTTATTACAGTTCTAAGTTCTAACTACTGTATACTCCCTCCGTCCCATAATATAAGAGAGTTTTTGACACTAGTGTTAAAAACGCTCTTATATTATGGGACGGAGGGAGTATTTGTATGACTAAATGCTTGATGTATTTTAAACCTGAACCTTACACCTCTCTAGTGCAGAGATATTTTTCCCAAGTATTTGTTGACATGTCGGGCCATCAATTACTCAAATCACTGGCTCATTGCTTATTCAAATCATCATGAATGGAACATATGTATACTACTTGCTCACTGACCAAATACACAAACACGGTGCTAATGCAGGTCAACATGCACATAATTTTTAAGTATCTGTGATAGCCACTGGTGACTAATAAATTCAAATGTCTTAAATTATACAACTTGGTAAATATGGCATGTTCAATAAGAAGAACATAAAGTAATAGTTCAACAACAAAGATAAATCGAAGTTGAGAAGGCATCGCAAGTAGCTGCAGTATGATTTCCACAAAGAACTACGAAGTAGAGATACAGCAACAGAGCTATAACTTATAACTTGATTGCAAGAAATGATACAGTGGCTAAACTCAATACAAACAAAGCCGGTCTTAAGTTATTTTTTTTATAGAAACTAGTATAAGATGTATGAAAAAAAATGATAGGTAGATGAAACAGGAAGTACCTGGAACTTGGCCATCTCAGTCTCAACAACATTGTTGGCAGAAAGAGCGGGCACACCACAGTTCTCTACACAGCTGGTGATCCCCTCTTGAGTCCGTCGCCTATCAAAGCAGTCATGTGCACACTTGAAGTACTCTTTCTGAAAATCACCAGAGAAAAACAAATCCAAACAGGCGTCAGCATTGGTGTTTCTAACCCCCTACTACGAATATATCAAGCATATCAGCATCTTCCCCCTTCCCAATAATGTCTCATGATTTCAAGTGCTCACACCATACAACAGAGCAATGATAAGAAAATTACAGAATTAGGACAAACATTACACCGAGAACCAATATATTTATCAATAAACAGTATACTTGCTCCACTACTGGGCTTACTGAAATTCCTACATATCTAGCAGCTACAATCCCCCAAAGTTCAGGTCTTCCATCTCAAATCTGTACACTAGGTTAAAAAGAACCCCAATCATATCCCATGAAGTACATTAGAACAAACCAAGTATCCAATAATCATATCCCTGGAACAGCTAGAACAACTAGCATCAGACCGCGGCGCAACTGGACACATGTACCACCTTCATAGAACCCAATAAATTTCATGACTACCGCAAGATTAGCATCCTCCGTCCTGAAATTACCCATCCCTAAAATTTCGCGGAACAAATCGACGAATCCCCCAAACGAACCCGAGATTCCGTGAAAAGGCATCGGGACTCCCCGCTCCTCGGCCCCAAGACCGCATCCTGGAGCAAACCCCGAATTTGGAGTCTAAAAGGCGGCGGGGCGAGGTCTCACCTGCAGAGTGAAGTTGACATGGTCCTGCACGCCCTCGAGGTGCTTCTGGGCGGCGACGTTCACCTCCTCCAGCTTCTTCCGGATCCGGTCCGCCACGATCCTCTCCTCCATGGAGCCCACGTGGTCCATCGAGCTTCACGATTTGGTTCCGGCCTGTCTTGAGGAAGGGGGAGAAGGGAGGGAAGGGTGCGGTCGGTCGGCTATTTCTCGGCTGTGATTTTCTTGGTGGGGAGGGAAGAATTACTGGAAGCAAGTCGGAAGGTGGAGGTTGAGGGTTTAATGAGACACGCTAGGGTTCTACGGCGGCTGCAGAACCCGAACCTGAACCTGATATGAGTTCAACAGTTCGGAAATACTACGACAGTACTGCTTACTAACCTTTTTTACAAGAAACAACAGGGAAGACATCGCCTGTTTTTGGAATTAAATATATATATATGATTTAAAAAAAAAGACATATCCACTGCAATTTTGCAAGATGATGCACACCGTCAGATTTGAGACCTTATTGTTGGGTCGGTCGGTGATAAGCGCCGGTCGGCCGGTCGACGCGCAGCCATCGGATTCCCGCGCGCATAGTCGTTCGATCCTTCGTTCCCATCGTCTCGTGACCCTTCTTGTGTTCACATCTGGAAACAAAAAAAGCACCGGAACAAAATTATGGCGACCGCCCCACCTCTCCCCCCGCGTCGCGCGCCGCCCTCACTCGTTTGCCCCGCCCCCGAAGGTCGCCGTCGATGCTCACCATCGTCAAAAGACAAAAACAAAAAAGTCCATTGACCCCCTGTAGCAGCTTTTTTCGTCGCCTTACTGTTGCATCCACGGGAGCTCCACGGCACTGACCACAACACCGTTCCTCGCCGGTGTTGCCCAGCCCCCGATTGCAGCAACAATGGTGACGATGGCGTCGCTCACAGCCAAAGCCGGTGGTAGCAACAAAAAACTGCTGGTTCCAGCAAAATTGAGATGGTTGTAGCAAAAAAAATATGCCGGTTCCAGCAAAATCAAAAATACGATGGTAGCAAAAATATGTTATGGTTCCAGCAAAATCGAAACACGGTGGTAGCAAAAAGTTGGTCTTGTTCCAGCAAAAATCCGAAGACAGTGGTAGCAAAAGAAGTGGGTTGGTTCCAACAAAATCACAAGATGGTGGTAGCAAAAATTAGGACTAGTTCTAGCAAAATAGGTGGCAACAAAATAAAGTGGGCTGGTTCCAGCAAATTAAAAGACGGTGGTAGCAAAAATTATGGCCGGTTCCAGCAAATTTGGTTGCAGGTTGCAGCTCCTCCATTTCCGTGACTCGCTCAACGAGTCCAGCATTTCCATTTGCCGGTTCAAGCAAAATCCGCATGCCGATTGCACCAATCAAACGCCCGGCAGTCGCCTCCTGCATCCGTCGTCCTCCATCACCAGCGAAAAAAGCCATTGAGGCACGGCGACATCCAGGGGCAAGCAACCCCGGGCATATCTAAAGAACAGGCGGGTACGAGCGAGGAGCCCCTGCTCAGCCGAGCAACTCCCCTTCCCTCTCTTCGATGAGAAAGAACCCAGCTGGGGAGGTGGAGATGGACGGACCAGCAGCAGGTGTGGAAATTGAAGGAGGTGGGGATGGAAGGAGCAGCAGCAGGTGCGTCGAAGTAAAAGAAGAGCGGAAGTACTAAAAAAAGAAGAGTGGAACAAGTGGTCAGCGATGGCGAACGGGAAAGGAACGAAAAAGGATAAGGTCGAGAGCGAGCGGTGCATATGGAAGCTGCTAGGCGAGCGAGCGGTGCGACCGGCTGAACGTTCGGCCGGTCCGCCGTTTCTAAACGTTTCCCTTTTGAGAAAGTATGTTAAGTATAGAAATTGTAAATTAACTTCAAGTTAGTTATTTCTTGCAACCCTACACAAGAAACGATAGACAGTTAGGGCATCTCCAACGCCGACCCGCAAACCTTTCGCTTGTGTCCGGACCGCGCTTCCCGGACATCGGAAGCCATCCAACGCGTGTCTGTATCGGTCAGCGGGGCTGTCCGGACGCGATTTCTTCCGCAAACCGAAAACAAACGTGAGGAGGGGGAGGGGGGTTTGCGGGAGTCCGGACCAATCCTACGCCCTCTTCTGACCACCCTGGCCCACCAAAACCCCTCCTCCCTCGCCCGCGTGCGTTCTGGCCCGGCACCAGCTGCCAGCATTCATGCCGCTATAGAGCGCGCCGCTCAACATTGTAGACCGCTCATGGCGGACGCGACCTCTCACTGCCTTCGCCATTGAAGCGACGTGGCGGCCGAGGGCGCCGCCCACAACGCGTCTCCGGTGTCCGCGCCTGTTCAATGTCGGAGACGCTTGACTGGACGGGACATGACAGATATCTACCACATCCGTTCAATGTCGTTGTTCGTCCGCATGTCGCCATTAAGCAGGCTCGCCAGTTGAGAAACCCACTCCGGCGCCGCGCATTGATGTACCCGGACGCCTCGCCTGACCGGAATCCGCTATATAAATGCAGCCACACTCGGCCAACTTGTAACGCCCCAAGACCGGAGCTTCAGATGCCTTCCAGGGTTTCCGGGTTTCGTCGTGTGATTTGTTTGGTTCGTTGCATCATGTGCATTGCATCATGTCATCATGCCATCATCTTATAAATCTTTTGCAACTCAACTAAATAAATTGCATGGATCTTCGGTCCATTTAAATCGAGGGAATTCACACGGTAATTCTCTTTATAACATATCCTCCCAATATTAGGGAGCTAAATAAAAATATTCCATTCGTTTGGATTCACCGCAAACACACTTGCAAAATATCCCAATGCCTTTGTTATCTTAATTCTTGGTCTCCAACATTGCCATATATTCTTTCATCATATTCCGGAGCTCCACCAAAGAACCCGAACATTTTTGGCCACACCGAACCTAGTCCCAATTCAAAACCATTTGAATTATATTCAAATGAATTTGAATTTAATTCCTGCAATCTGGCCACTTCTATTTTTTCTGTGGTCATGTTTATTTTTTATGAGTCTAGGAAAATTGTCCTCCTGCTCAAACTCTTTTCCCTAACCCCCCTTCTTTTTCCTCTATCTCTATTTCTTTTCATTTAAAGAAGAAAGAGAGGAGAGGGAGAGCCCAATCCAGCAAGCCCAGCTGACCCCTCCTCTCTACTGGGCCGGCCCCAAGCCCACCTAACGCTGCTAACCCTAGGCCCGAGCGAAACCCTCTCCTGGTCGATCCCCTCCTTGTTCGGTCGTTCCCACCAGCGCCGCCAACCTCTTCTTTTCCTCCTCTCGCTCTCTTCCTCCTGCGTGCTCTTCTGTCCAACCTCTCCTCGTCCAGGAGCTCGTCCATCCTCGCGCCAGAGGCTTCCCTGCCGACCTCGTCGACCGCGCGGCTGCCTGCAAGCTCCGTCCAGCGAGGCCTCGCGCCCGTTCCCCATCTCTCTCCCCTCTCCTCGCTCGCGCACCGGAGAGAAGCCCCCCGCGCCAGTTCCTCCCGCGAGCTGCGCGTCCTCCTCCAGCCAGTTGCCACCCAGTGCCTGTTCTCCATGGTTGCGCCCGTTGCCGTCGGCCGACCCCGTTGCTACCCGTCGCACGCATGCACGCAGAAGAGGATCTCCTCGCCTGCGACCCCTTCGGTTGCCGCGCTACCATCAGGCGTGTCCTCCTTGCGCCCGAAGCTCTTGCTTCTCTCTGTCGCGCCCAACCGCTTGTTTGCCACTGTAGCTCCCGTCTTTGGTCGGGCATGATCCTTTTGGACCGTACCATCTTGCCTTCTCGCGTGCCCGTGGTCCTCTAGAGGCCTGCGCTGCCTCGCCCGCCTATCAGGAAAGCCATGGCTGCCGCCCCATGGAGTTCCACTGGCCCCGATCATGTCGAGAACCAGACGAGCCCCGTGTCTGCTTCCTGCCACTGTCCACCACCATCGCCTCCTTGCTGCTGCCCAACCGAGGCCTTGTGATGCTTCGTTTCATATCAAAAGACCATCAAGACCGGCAAGACCCCGACTCCGAACGCCAAGTACTACTACAAACCCGAAGAATTCGGATGCATCAAGTCCCCGAGGAGACCTATTTTTCGTCAAGTTCGACTACCCGTATCATCAAGTACCACTACAGCCTGAGACCTCGGACACGCCAAGTACCCCTTCGAGCTATCAATACCGCAAGTGCCAAGTTCCACGACGTCCCAAGTACCGTGAGAACGTTTGTACCTCTACCATCGTCGTGGATCCGACAAGTACCCCTACAACAAGTGTACCTCTACCGCCGTCTTCGGAATCGCTAAGAACATCAAGCACCCCTTCGAGATGACGAGACCGACAAGTTCAAATGACCCCAAGTACCTCTCCGGAAACGAGACATATACCACTACCATCGCAAGAATCGAGACCGACAAGTCCGAAGAAGCAAGTACCACTGCGAACCATGTACGACGACCGTCGCCGAAGACCCGTGTAACGCAAACGTCAAGTTCAACTACCGTCGCGTGAACCGCTACTTCCCACGACGACCCCGTGAACAACTACTTCCCCTTCGACACGTGTACCCCTACCGCCGAACTCGACCCATTTCGATAATGCACGCTTCAAAGGTATAACCCCAAGACGACGTCCGTGAACGAATGCTTGCGATGTTTGAGATGCTCGTGTTTGCACCGTGTCCAAATTGTCACTCGTTTCCTTGTCACCAACTCGTGGGACACCCGGAATCCGGGAGCGCCCCAACATCTTTTGCACGCATCCACACACTTATCCTTTGCATCGGTATCTCAATCGAGTTACCGGAACCGGAACGCTGCCGTGGCACTATTTTCGTGATCGTTGCTGTGGCACCCCTTTTGTTTCCACCACGATGACAAATGCTTCATAATGCTCTTGTCAACTTTTAATAAAAATTGCATAAACTTGTTCATGTCACCCGCATCATGATAACAACAATTAAAAATGCTTAAAATTGTTGTTGCATTAAATTGCTAATGCATATGGGGATTTACCGGATTTGTTGTTTGTTATATCTGGCCCCATTTAAATTGTTTAAATGGTATAGTTTTGTTATGCTTCACCTCTTGCCATGTTAACCAACATTTAATATTGTTGAGTACCTAATCGGGAGAGAACTAAATAATTGATGTGGTGTTCCGTCAATATGCAACCCGTTGCATATTGAGCTCCACTTAATTTGTAGTTTTGGTTGTTGCACTTTGCCATGCCATGCCTCTTTAGTCCGGACATGCATCATACTTGGTTGTGCATCATGCCATGTTTATGTGTTGGTTGTTTACTATGTTGTTTGCTTCTTTTCCGGTGTTGCTTCTTCGGGTTAGTTCCGATAACGTCGCGTTTGTGAGGACCCATTCGTCTATGTCCGTTTCTCTTCTTCAGGGACTCGTTCTTCTTCCTTGCGGGATTTCAGGCAAGATGACCATACCCTCGAAATCACTTCTATCTTTGCTTGCTAGTTGCTCGCTCTTTTGCTATGCCTATGCTGCGATACCTACCACTTGCTTATCATGCCCCCCATATTGTTGAACCAAGCCTCTAACCCACCTTTGTCCTAGCAAACCGTTGTTTGGCTATGTTACCGCTTTGCTCAGCCCCTCTTATAGTGTTGTTAGTTGCAGGTGAAGATTGAAGTTTGTTCCTTGTTGGAACATGGAGATGTTGTTCCTTGTTGGAACATGTTTACTTGTTGGGATATCACAATACCTCTTATTTAATTAATGCATATATATACTTGGTAAAGGGTGGAAGGCTCAGCCTTATGCCTGGTGTTTTGTTCCACTCTTGCCGCCCTAGTTTCTATCATATCGGTGTTATGTTCCCGGATTTTGCGTTCCTTACGCGGTTGGGTTATAATGGGAACCCCTTGACAGTTCGCCTTGAATAAAACTCTTCCAGCAAGGCCCAACATTGGTTTTACCATTCGCCACCTAGCCTTTTTCTTTCCCTTGGGTAGGCCTGCCCAAGGGTCATCGTTATTAAACCCCCGGGCCAGTGCTCCTCTGAGTGTTGGTCCAAACTGAGCGATGTCCGGAGCTACCAGGGGCAACTCTGGGCTGGCCCACCCGACGTCTGGCTCATCCGGTGTGCCCTGAGAACGAGATATGTGCAGCTCCTATCGGGATTTGTCGGCACATCTGGGTGGCTTTGCTGGTCTTGTTTTACCATTGTCAAAATGTCTTGTAACCGGGATTCCGAGTCTGACCGGGTCTTCCCGCTAGAAGGAATATCCTTCGTTGACCGTGAGAGCTTGTGATGGTCTAAGTTGGGACACCCCTGCAGGGTTTTGAACTTTTGAAAGCCGTGCCCGCGATTATGGGCAGATGGAAATTTGTTAAAGTCCAGTTGTAGAAAACCTGAAGTTGACCTTAATTAAAATACATCAACCGCGTGTGTAACCGTGATGGTCTCTTTCCGGCGGAGTCCGAGAAGTGAACACGGTGTTGGAGTTACGCTTGACGTAGGTTGTTCTAGGATCACCTCTTGATCATAGTTTCTCGACCGCGCTTGGCCTTCTCTTCTCGCTCTCATTTGCGTATGTTTAGCCACCATATATGCTAGTCGCTTGCTGCAGCTCCACCTCATACCTTTTACCCTTCCTATAAGCTTAAATAGTCTTGATCACGAGGGTGTGAGATTGTTGAGTCCCCATGAATCACAAATACTTCCAAAACCAGTTTGCAGCTGCCGATGTTACCGAGCAGGTGACGCAACCAAGCTCAAGGAGGAGCTCGATGAAGATCTTGTCCTTTGTGTTGTGTCGTTCTAGTTGATCAGTAGTGGAGCCCAGTCGGGACGATCGGGGATCTGTGTAGCTTTTGGGGTAGTCTTCTTTTATTTTGGTTCCGTAGTTGGACCTTGATTGTATCTGATTGATGTAATGCTTTATTCATGTAATTGTGTGAAGTGGCGATTGTAAGCCAACTATGTATCTCTTTCCCTGATGTATTTCATGGGTTGTGTGAAGATTACCTCACTTGCGACATTGCTTTCAATGCGGTTATGCCTCTAAGTCGTGCTTCGACACGTGGGAGATATAGCCGCATCGAGGGCGTTACAAGTTGGTCTCAGAGCCTTCCCCGACCTTAGGAGCCCCCTGCTTGATCGAATCGCTGGCGTTATTGAGTCTAGAAATGTTTTGAGTCATTTAGGAATAATATATATCGGAGAGTTAGGACTTCTTTTTACTCCTCAGTCCCTTCGTCGCTCTGGTGAGGCATCCTGACGTAGAGTTTTGACTCTTCTCTTCTCAAATTTCACTAATTTTTTTTAGGATCACGCGGGTATCTTGGAATTGTTCCGATGGTTTTGTGACGAGAACATTGTTCTTGGTGCCTCCTGTCATTTAGGGGTTGTGGCAGTGTCCCGGGGAGTTGAGCTCCGAGGTGTTGTCGTCACAATCTTATCGTTGCAGTTCTGGAATACCTGAGTTTAGTTTCGTCGACATCGAAAATCTCTTTTATGCAGTTGTTGGTGAGATAACCTCGACGCCACCTTGTACTGGGGTGGGAGTTCGGGAGTATTGCCATAACTCGTATAACAGATGCTTTTCGAAGGTTGAGGTAGACGATTTCTGAAGGTTTCTTGGTTATGTGTTGAAGGATGGATACAGCTGGATGTAAGATTTGCTAGTTTTGGGTGAGATATTATGCTTCCCCTGTATCCCCAACACCTGATTGCATAACCAGAAAGGTTTGGGAGTTTCATAGGTGGGAATTCAAGTAGCTCTTAGGATATCTTTCCGACAGATGTATGATATGAAATTGGGGTTCGACATCTAGTGGTCCGCCTATCCACGGTTGGTTTTACAGTGGTCTCGTTGTGTCTTAAAGAGTCCTTGGCTATGCCCACTCGGGGACGCTTCATATGTCATGTGCACTGCCTTGTACATGATGGTGCTGTATGATCGAGCCCGTGTAGGCCCCACCACGAAAACTTCGGACGAAATCTCTATCATATGTTTGTTCCGGCTTATTCTGCAAGCCAATCCTTTGTTTTTGTTTTGAGTTTGTGGTATTCGAGTTGCTCCGAAGTCAAATGTTGATTCCATACCTTTCCCAAGTGGTGTTCTCATATTCCTATGTGAATACTAATCCCTCACGATAATCGAGATTGCCATGTCAATCCTTTTTCAACCGGCGTGTCTCTCTTCAAGTGGATCCGATCATTTCAACATTCGCAAGATCCAATCTCAGTTTTTCATCAACGTTGTTCGTTTCATCCGTCTTCAAGTTGACTTTGTTTTCCCTCCCTCCCACCCTTTTTCTTCAAGGACTCATATATCTTAATAAAGTATTCATTTTATTCTTGTGAAGTCTCTCCATTCTTTTCTGTTAATGTTCTTACCCGGTGATGCTCATGAAGATTTTAACGAAGCTTCTAGTTCACCATTATTCATTCTTTTTCTTCTCCGGTGGAACCAAGTCAAGCTTTGTGGATCATATCCTTTTTCCTCGTTTCAAATACCTTCTCATGCCGGTGCACCTCATATTCATTCACTTCTCGCTATTTAATTGTTCCGGAGTGCTCAAGATATCTCGAAGATTCGTGTTTTCCACTCTGCTTTCGTTCAAGCTCTTTTCGAGGATGTTATCTCATTCAAGCCATCTAAATTCAACCGGTGCTATCTCCTTTTCAAGTTATCGTTCTATGGTGTTTCTTTTGAGCGGGCCCTAGCCCACAGGTCTTTTCCCAGGATCTTACCTGACTCTTCTTATTTTTCCGGAGCTTCTCAAATTCTTTTCTCAAGTTTGACGTAAGAATGAAGCATCATCAGTCAAGTGCCTTTCTCCAAGATCTTTCAAATTCTTTTCATCGTTGGTTCAACTTTTCCATTCTTCATTCCGGAGTGCCTCTACAATTTTTGTTGGTGTTTCTCATCGTCATTCTCAGATTTTGAAGACCGAAGAAGATTTTTTCTCTCAAATCTTGCTCCATTCTCTTCAAGATCTGTGATTCTAGCTTGTTGCCATCCTCTTATAATTATTTTCGATTGTGGGAATTCTTTTCACCTATCCGGAGCAATTCAAGAGTCTTCTCAGTTTGATTATCCGGAGTCCATCATTTCAGGTTTTTCATTCTCAGCTTCCAGTTATCATTCTCCAATCTTACCGGTGCATCATTCAATATTCTCTAATCAGTTTGTGATCCCTTCATTAACTTGTATCTAAATTCTCTCAAGTATCCTCGTTCATTTCATAATTCTTCCCGGTGTTCCTTTATCTTTCCTTCGGTCATTTTAATCCTTACGGTGGTTCGTGCAAGAGTTCTCGTCATTCGTTATCATATCAATTCATTCGTTCTTTCAAATCCCAACAGTGTTTCGTTGAAGACCTTCTCAAGTTTGCAACATATCTATCTTAAATCCTTTCTACGAGATTAAGTAGTATACCAATTACATTGCTTGTCATCATTTTGAATTGGTGAAGGATAAGCATAATGTAATTCTTATTCTTGTTTCATCAAGTTTATTCAATTTCTTTTCCGGAGTGGTTCATCGCATCACATTCTCAGTTCGAGATGCTTATCTTTTCTTTTCCCGGAGTTCCAAATTCTCTCAATTATCTCGTCGCAGAGCTTCATCCAATCATCGCAAGGTTTCACCTTGTGTTTTCAACTTCTCTTTCTTTTCGTTATCCTTTTGTTACCGGAGTTCTTCATGAAGGTTCTACATGATGGTGCATCAAGGATTTATTTCCTTCTCGAAGTTGTCATCGAGATTCTTTTCTAAGGAGCTCAAGTATTCTTCATCTTGCAATCCGGAGTGCAATTCTTCCTTCCTTATCAATAGAGGTGGTATTATATCATTCTTCATAATTTGAGTTCATGTTTCATGATTCACATGTTGTCAAGAATGAGGTATTTAAACCCATCATTTTCTTCATTGGTATTATCTTGGGTCATATTTCACCTAAAGCTTTCCTTTAAGGATTGTCGCTCTCATGGTGTTTATCAATGATCCAAGTTCTTCATTTATCCTCCCGGTGAGATAGTTTCTCGTCTCCTTGTTCTTTCCAATCAAATCTATTCCGTGAGTGGCAAGTTGTCACCTCATATTTTTGAGATGTATTCCATAAGACCATATCAAGCTTATTCTTTTCGTTGTTGGTGTTCCAACAACTCCGCTCGACCCGTCTCCTAAGGATGCCTTCTCAAGCTCTTTTGTGGCATAAGATGGCATTTTCTTCTCCATTCTCCTATTTCAATGATCTAACTTCTATTCTTTTCTTCCAGAGGCATTGTGATGTTTCTCTCTTCAACCATCTTTTCGTTTTGTCAGGATCGTGTTCTTTTCATGCCTATCTATTTAACCGGAGTGTTGTGCCATTTTGGTCAAGTTCTTCATTTTATCAAGCCTTGCATATCTTTTCAACCGGAGTGCTGTTTGAAGTTGTTCTCCCTTGTTTCTCTTTTCTAACGGAGTGTTTTCAGCTTCGTCATCTCCGTTGTATTCTTTTTCTCGAAATGGCTTAACCATTGTAAGGTTCTTTGGTCTCACTCGTTTGTCAAAGAAGCATCTTAGTTTTACCTCTCCTCTTTCTCTTCCGTTGTCCCTCCGGTGCCATTCTAGATCTCGGGACGAGATCCTCTCATAGTGGTGGAGTGTTGTAACGCCCCAAGACCGGAGCTTCAGATGCCTTCCAGGGTTTCCGGTTTCGTCGTGTGATTTGTTTGGTTCGTTGCATCATGTGCATTGCATCATGTCATCATGCCATCATCTCATAAATCTTTTGCAACTCAACTAAATAAATTGCATGGATCTTCGGTCCATTTAAATCGAGGGAATTCACATGGTAATTCTCTTTATAACATATCCTCCCAATATTAGGGAGCTACATAAAAATATTCCATTCGTTTGGATTCACCGCAAACACACTTGCAAAATATCCCAATGCCTTTGTTATCTTAATTCTTGGTCTCCAACATTGCCATATATTCTTTCATCATATTCCGGAGCTCCACCAAAGAACCCGAACATTTTTGGCCACACCGAACCTAGTCCCAATTCAAAACCATTTGAATTATATTCAAATGAATTTGAATTTAATTCCTGCAATCTGGCCACTTCTATTTTTTGTGGTCATGTTTATTTTTTATGAGTCTAGGAAAATTGTCCTCCTGCTCAAACTCTTTTCCCTAACCCCCCTTCTTTTTCCTCTCTCTCTCTATTTCTTTTCGTTTAAAGAAGAAAGAGAGGAGAGGGAGAGCCCAATCCAGCAAGCCTAGCTGACCCCTCCTCTCTACTAGGCCGGCCCCAAGCCCACCTAACGCTGCTAACCCTAGGCCCGAGCGAAACCCTCTCCTGGTCAATCCCCTCCTCGTTCGGTCGTTCCCACCAGCGCCGCCAACCTCTTCTTTTCCTCCTCTCGATCTCTTCCTCCTGCGTGCTCTCCTGTCCAACCTCTCCTCGTCCAGGAGCTCGTCCATCCTCGCGCCAGAGGCTTCCCTGCCGACCTCGTCGACCGCGCGGCTGCCTGCAAGCTCCGTCCAGCGAGGCCCCGCGCCCGTTCCCCATCTCTCTCCCCTCTCCTCGCTCGCGCACCGGAGAGGAGCCCCCCGCGACAGTTCCTCCCGTGAGCTGCGCGTCCTCCTCCAGCCAGTCGCCGCCCAGTGCCTGGTCTCCATGGTTGCGCCCGTTGCCGTCGGCCGACCCCGTTGCTACCCGTCGCACGCATGCACGCAGAAGAGGATCTCCTCGCCTGCGACCCCTCCGGTTGCCGCGCTACCATCAGGCGTGTCCTCCTTGCGCCCGAAGCTCTTGCTTCTCTCTGTAGCGCCCAACCGCTTGTTTGCCGCTGTAGCTCCCGTCTTTGGTCGGGCATGATCCTTCTGGACCGCACCATCTTGCCTCCTCGCGCGCCCGTGGTCCTCTAGAGGCCTGCGCTGCCTCGCCCGCCTATCAGGAAAGCCATGGCTGCCGCCCCATGGAGTTCCACTGGCCCTGATCCTGTTGGGAACCAGACGAGCCCCGTGTCTGCTTCCTGCCACTGTCCACCACCATCGCCTCCTTGCTGCTGCCCAACCGAGGCCTTGTGATGCTTCGTTTCGTATCAAAAGACCATCAAGACCGGCAAGACCCCGACTCCGAACGCCAAGTACTACTACAAACCTGAAGAATTCGGATGCATCAAGTCCCCGAGGAGACCTGTTTTTCGTCAAGTTCGACTACCCGTATCATCAAGTACCACTACAGCCGGAGACCTCGGACACGCCAAGTACCCCTTCGAGCTATCAATATCGCAAGCGCCAAGTTCCACGATGTCCCAAGTACCGTGAGAACGTTTGTACCTCTACCGTCACCGTGGATCCGACAAGTACCCCTACAACAAGTGTACCTCTACACCTCTACCGTCGTCTTCGGAATCGCTAAGAACATCTAGCACCCCTCCGAGATGACGAGACCGACAAGTTCAAATGACCCCAAGTACCTCTCCGAAAACGAGACGTATACCGCTACCGTCGCAAGAATCGAGACCAACAAGTCCGAAGAAGCAAGTACCACTCGAACCATGTACGACGACCGTCGACGAAGACCCGTGAAACGCAAACGTCAAGTTCAACTACCGTCGCATGAACCGCTACTTCCCACGACGACCCTGTGAACACCTACTTCCCCTTCGACACGTGTACCCCTACCGCCGAACTCGATCCGTTCCGATAATGCACGCTTCGAAGGTATAACCCCGAGACGACATCTGTGAATGAATGCTTGCGATGTTTGAGATGCTCGTGTTTGCACCATGTCCAAATTGTCACTCGTTTCCTTGTCACCAACTCGTGGGACACCCGGAATCCGGGAGCGCCCCAGCATCTTTTGCACGCATCCGCAAACTTCTCCTTTGCATCGGTATCTCAATCGAGTTACCGGAACCGGAACGCTGCCGTGGCACCGTTTTCGTGATCGTTGTCGTGGCACCCCTTTCTTTTTCGCCACGATGACAAATGCTTCATAATGCTCTTGTCAACTTTTAATAAAAATTGCATAAACTTGTTCATGTCATCCGCATCATGATAATAACAATTAAAAATGCTTAAAATTGTTGTTGCATTAAATTGCTAATGCATATGGGGATTTACCGGATTTGTTGTTTGTTATATCCGGCCCCATTTAAATTGTTTAAATGGTATAGTTTTGTTATGCCTCACCTCTTGCCATGTTAACCAACATTTAATATTGTTGAGTACCTAACCAGGAGAGAACTAAATAATTGATGAGGTGTTCCGTCAATATGCAACCCGTTGCATATTGAGCTCTACTTAATTTGTAGTTTTGGTTGTTGCACTTTGCCATGCCATGCCTCTTTAATCCGGACATGCATCATACTTGGTTGTGCATCATGCCATGTTTATGTGTTGTTTACTATGTTGTTTGCTTCTTTTTCGGTGTTGCTTCTTCGGGTTAGTTTCGATAACGTCGCGTTTGTGAGGACCCGTTCGTCTATGTCTGTTTGTCTTCTTCAGGGACTCGTTCTTCTTCCTTGTGGGATTTCAGGCAAGATGACCATACCCTCGAAATCACTTCTATCTTTGCTTGCTAGTTGCTCGCTCTTTTGCTATGCCTATGCTGCGATACCTACCACTTGCTTATCATGCCTCCCATATTGTTGAACCAAGCCTCCAACCCACCTTTGTCCTAGCAAACCGTTGTTTGGCTATGTTACCGCTTTGCTCAGCCCCTCTTATAGCGTTGTTAGTTGCAGGTGAAGATTGAAGTTTGTTCCTTGTTGGAACATGGAGATGTTGTTCCTTGTTGGAACATGTTTACTTGTTGGGATATCACAATACCTCTTATTTAATTAATGCATATATATACTTGGTAAAGGGTGGAAGGCTCGGCCTTATGCCTGGTGTTTTGTTCCACTCTTGCCGCCCTAGTTTCTGTCATATCGGTGTTATGTTCCCGGATTTTGCGTTCCTTACGCGGTTGGGTTATAATGGGAACCCCTTGACAGTTCGCCTTGAATAAAACTCTTCCAGCAAGGCCCAACATTGGTTTTACCATTCGCCACCTAGCATTTTTCTTTCCCTTGGGTAGGCCTGCCCAAGGGTCATCGTTATTAAACCCCCGGGCCAGTGCTCCTCTGAGTGTTGGTCCAAACTGAGCGATGTCCGGAGCTACCAGGGGCAACTCTGGGCTGGCCCACCCGACGTCTGGCTCATCCGATGTGCCCTGAGAACGAGATATGTGCAGCTCCTATCGGGATTTGTCGGCACATCTGGGTGGCTTTGCTGGTCTTGTTTTACCATTGTCGAAATGTCTTGTAACCGGAATTCCGAGTCTGATCGGGTCTTCTCGCTAGAAGGAATATCCTTCGTTGATCGTGAGAGCTTGTGATGGGCTAAGTTGGGACACCCCTGCAGGGTTTTGAACTTTCGAAAGCCGTGCCCGCGGTTATGGGCAGATAGGAATTTGTTAATGTCCGGTTGTAGAAAACCTGAAGTTGACCTTAATTAAAATACATCAACCGCGTGTGTAACCGTGATGGTCTCTTTCCGGCGGAGTCTGGGAAGTGAACATGGTGTTGGAATTATGCTTGACGTAGGTTGTTCTAGGATCACCTCTTGATCATAGTTTCTCGATCGCGCTTTGCCTTTTCTTCTCGCTCTCATTTGCGTATGTTTAGCCACCATATATGCTAGTCGCTTGCTGCAGCTCCACCTCATACCTTTTACCCTTCCTATAAGCTTAAATAGTCTTGATCGCGAGGGTGTGGGATTGCTGAGTCCCCGTGACTCACAGATACTTCCAAAACCAGTTTGCAGGCGCCGATATTACCGAGCAGGTGACGCAACCAAGCTCAAGGAGGAGCTCGATGAAGATCTTGTCCTTTATGTTGTGTCGTTCTAGTTGATCAGTAGTGGAGCCCAGTCGGGACGATCGGGGATCTGTGTAGCTTTTGGGGTAGTCTTCTTTTATTTTGGTTTCGTAGTCGGACCTTGATTATATCTGATTGATGTAATGCTTTATTCATGTAATTGTGTGAAGTGGCGATTGTAAGCCAACTATGTATCTCTTTCCCTGATGTATTACATGGGTTGTGTGAAGATTACCTCACTTGCGACATTGCTTTCAATGCGGTTATGCCTCTAAGTCGTTCTTCGACATGTGGGAGATATAGCCGCATCGAGGGCGTTACATAACTCCACACCACAACACAAGCCCCTCCACACCCTCCTCCCTTGCACTGCATCTGCCATGACTGCAGACGGAAAAGCTCTGTGGGAGAGCCTTTCCATAGAGATGAAGCACGCGTGGCCGCCGCCTGGCAGAGCCGCCATGCCAGGCGGATTGAGACCGGCTTGCCGGCCAACTCGCCCGAGGTCTTCGGTGATGAGGACGAGACCACGATGGAGACGGGCTCCGACGACACCCGCCCCGCCTCCCGTGCCTCCTGTGCACATCAACTTCACCGTGGAGCAGGCCCAGACGCACTACAATGCCGCCATGGCGGAGGTGCAGCTTGCGCCGGTGCCTCTGTCGGCGTTCCAGTAGGCGCAGGAGGAACAACGGTACAACCTGTTCCTCCTGGAGCAGCACCGGCTGGCGCAGGGCCAGATCTACGACGAGCGAGGAGGCCGTGGCTGTCGGATTTCGGGTTCCGGCAGACCCTTGAGGTTCGAACACTGGGGTGCGCGCGGAGATTTCGCCTCCTACCTACCTGCACCCCTCCGCCTTGCTAGGATCTAAACTATGGAAAGAACAACACAAGAGACACAGGGTTTATACTGGTTCGGTCCACCGTTGTGGTGTAATACCCTACCCCAGTGTGTGGTGTGGTGGATTGCCTCTTGGGCTGATAATGATGAGCAATACAAGGAAGAACAGCCTCGCGAGGGTCTGTTCTTGGCTGGGGCGATGAACTGCTGGGAGGAGTCCAGTCATCTTTCTCTCTCTCTCTCTCTCTTTCTGATCGAAACCCCTCTCTTTCCTTCCAACCCCTTGGCCCCCTTTGCTCTGTGGGTGGCTGGTCCTATTTATAGAGGCCCTGGTCCTCTTCCCAAATAACGAGCGGGAAGGGAGCCAACAATGGCGGGCAAATTTGAAGGGGGACAACTAGTACTAGCTACCCTGACAAAAGTAGTCTTCGCCTGCACAAAGCTCTGGTGATGACGCCGTCTCGGGCTCCACGATGACCTCCGTCTTGTAGTCCTTATGGTCTTGGTCTCGTTGCACCGAAATGGCAACCTTTGCCTGATGCCTCGGTACTCCGCGGCTGCGCTTTCCCCCTTTGCACCAAAGAGGAAAGGAGGACACTGTGCGGGCTGGCACCCGCCTGGCACCCTCGGTCGTCATGGCTTGCGTCACGGGCACCTCGTGAGGTACCCCGCCTTGATCTCTCCGCCTCCTCGTGAGCCAGCCTGACGAGGCCGTGCCTGAGGAAGCTCCGCGTCGTCCGCCCCGCGAGGCTTGGCCCCTCGCGAGGGTCTTGGGTTTGTGTTGGTGAAGATGGGCCGCGCTGGGCCCCCCCTTTGAGCCACGCCGCAGGCCGCAGGCAGGCAAGTCTGGGGACCCCCATTCCCAGAACGCCGATAGTAGCCCCCGGGCCCAAGGCGCGCCCGGACTTGGCCGTGCAGGGAGGCGGAAGGGCAAGAGCGAAGCGTCGCGGGCCCTAACAGCCTGCGGCCTTGGGCGCCGCGTGGCGGTTGATGGGACGTGGGCGTCTCCACTTCCCCATGGCGCCTCGACAACTGCATGGATTGGACAAGTCCCTGCATGCAAAGTGGGTCATGATTACCTGCAATCGTGGAGGTAGGCGGTTGGCCTTCACCGGCCATAAGTACGGAACAACATGCGCCCTTCCAGTCCATCCCTCCTTGCTTCTCCTTCTTCCCGATCCTTCCTCCGTCTTGCTGCGATGGCTCTGATCCGCCGGTTCTCGACGACAGAGAAGGGAAAGGCTCCCCGAGGGGAACCAGACCCACTCCCGCCGAAGAAACGGCTCGCCCCCCGTGGCCCGGACGAGGGGGCCCTTCAGGTGGTGTCGAGGCCTTGGTGCGAGCGGGTGCCGCCGGGGTTCCCGCTTCCATTGTACGCCCACGGAGCTGATGCTGACCGCCACGGGCGGTGCCGCCGTCGGCGCCGGCGGGTCACGAAGGTGTGGGTCGTCCCCATAGGGTCCACACCGAGGGCTCCTCCCGAGAATTCGTGCTTCACGTTGCCATTCCTCTTCAGTCTTGGATCCACCTTCCTCCCTTCTTCGCCTCCATCATCCCGCAGGGGGAGCCCCTGGAGCTCTGGCTGCAGCACGCCGGCTGCAGCACCCTCGCGACCGAGGCAGAGGTCGCGGTCGTTGCCCCGGGCGAGGTCTTCATGACTTGGGGCTGGAGAGAGATCACCCGGGGTTGCAGGATAAGGGGCGTCTTCGCGGTCCACTTGGATTACGACGGTGCTTCGGTGATGCTCTTCAAGGTCTTCGATGCGAGCGAGCGCCGGCTGGAGTGCTGCTCCGGGGAAGGTGGCCAGGACCCTGCCGCGATGAGGACTGGGCCCGCCAACCGCTCCCTTGGCGGCTCCTCAGGCGGTGGAGGCGTCGGAGGTTCCAGCGACTCCGGCGAGCTCTTCGCGACTCCGGAGATGAGCGACGACAGCTACGAGCCCTCGAGCCGGCGCCACTCCTGGAGCAGGGCGGGCTCGTCAGGCCGCCGCCGACTCTGATCTGGATGGGGTTGGCGTCGGTGCTTGACGGCCCACTGTTGATGATGGCGTCTTTTGCAGGGACGCGCATAGTTTGTGTCCCTTTAGGATCTGTTCCCTGCGAGGAATCAAAAACGCGTCCCGTGGGGGCTTGTAAGGTGCCTGTGATCCCGTTTTGTTAATATAACCCTTGTCGTAGAATTGTGCGAGTTGCTCATTCCGTCTTAGCTCAGTCCTCCCTTTCGAACCTCACGAGGGCTTGGTGCTCTGCGCCGACAGGTCCTAGTCCCAAGGCGGCTTCAGCCATCGCTGGTATGCCAGGTCGCAATGCCGTGGTCAAGGCCAGGAGGTGAGCGACCCGGAGTCCGGTAAGAGCCCCTGAGTCGCGATGCTCAGGAGGTCCCCTTTGGCGCCCAAGCAGCCGTCGTTTGGTGAGAGAGGAGAGCGGCATCGCTAACACGGGATAGCATTAGGTGCGGGGATGGAGCCACGATAGCTGGCGCTTCCTGGTGATGACTTATCTCGAGAATCTGGGGCCACTCTCTGGTGTGTCGCCGGGTCCGTGCATCGGCTGGCGCGAGGTTGCTCGGTGAGGTCCTCGTGTGTCTCTCCCCTCTCGCCTTTGCTCCCCTTTCTGCTCTACGTCCTCGGGTCCCGGCCCTCGAGCGAGTCTCAGCCGTCGCTGGTATGCCAGGTCGCGATGCCGTGGTCAAGGCCAGAGGGTGAGGGCTGGAGAGCCAGTAGGAGCCCTGAGTCGCGATGCTCAGGCACCCCCCCATTAACGTGCAAGCGGTTCGCGCGGACGAGAGCGAAGGAGACACCGCAAGGGCCTCGCCTGACGCAGCTCCTTCAGGAGGTCCTGCAGGTCCATCATAGAAAAAACAAGGGGTTGCCATGACAATTGACAGTCCACCGTTGGTTGCTTCCGAGGGGTAGTGAGGCACTGAAGGCTTGACGAGGTGACGCTATGTGGGGCTGCCGCGGCCAGAGCTCAGCCATCCAGGTTTGTCGGCGTTGCAGGGACAGACCCATGCGCAAGCGTCGTGCCATTTGGGAGCAGCTCCGTTAGTTGGCATCAGCTGAGCAGACAACTAGGTAAAACACATTAGCCGCGAAGGAGTGGATTCGTTCAAATAGATGCTGGGAATGCGGACATCACTGGGTCAGGCCCGAGCGACTTGGGGGGTCATGCAGCCCGAGGGGCGCCCCCAACAAGGTAAGCTAACAACATGGAATAAAAAAGGGATACACGCCGCAGGGACGGACCCACGCGGCCTGGGAATAATGCAGCCCTGGGGGGGGGGGCACTCCCAGCTGGAAATAAAACTCGAAAGATGTCACCTGATGATGTTGAGGATGAAGGAGCATTGGTGTAGCAGGCTCGGTGGGCTGCGGGGGACGATCCTCACGAGCCCCCAGGCCCAGGGGCCTCGGGAGGCTCCGGAGGCGCTGGCGGCTCCTCGTGGGCCATCTCCATCCCTGCCAGGGCTGCGGAACGCCTGGCCTCTCGTGCCTCCGTGATGCCCCTCATGAGGCGCTGGTACGAGCCAGACGCGTTCGGCAAGCCGTAAGGCATGCGAACATAGCTGTGGGGTGGGCCTCCGCAGCGTCCCACTCGCGAGGGCCAGAGGCGCTCCAGGGAGGCGACTCGGTTGAGCCCTGGTATGTCGATGCAGACGCGCAACCCACCATCCTCGCCTGAATGGGGAGCCACTGCTAGTAGGCGGCGGCCGCCTTTCATGACTCTTGACTCTTGTAGCTCCTAAATGGCCTCGCTGACGAACTCCTGAGGGTCTGGATCTCCTTGCCTTGCTCCTTCTTGAGGGAAACGTGCTTCGAAACATGCCTCCATGTGGTGCCCAAGCGCCTCCCTCGTGACCCTAGCTAGGTCGGTGGCCTTCCAGGGGAGAGCCCCCGAGCCTTGCCTGAGGAGGGCGCCGGGCGTGCTTTCCTATGCGATGGAAGGAGGTTCCCCCTTAGCAGGCGCGGGCCCAGAGGGGCCTGCCTCCTGAGTGGTCGGGCCGGACGATGTCTTCTTCTTCTTAGGGGTGGTCTCGGAGGCCTCCTGCTTCCACGATCCGGGTCTTCCAATGACGCGTCCTGAAAGGCTCGTTCCAGGGAACACACCGCGTCCTTCTCTTCATAGGGCACCGTGATGACTCCGCCGCTTCCTGGCATCTTGAGGATGTTGTAGCCGTGGTGAGTTACAACCATGAACTTGGCCAGCGCTGGGTACCCAAGGATGGCGTTGTACGGCAGGCGAATGTGAGCGACGTCGAAGTCGATGAGCTCGGTGCGGTAGTTGTCGCGTGCCCCGAAGGTGACAGGGAGGCGGACCTGCCCAATCGGACCGTGGAGCCGTTGGTGATACCGGAGAAAGGCTTGGTTGGCTGAAGCTGGCTGTGGGGCACTTGGAGGTTGTTGAATGTTTCCACGGACAGGACGTTGAGCCCTGTCCCGCCATCGATGAGGGTCTTGGTGACCACCAAGTTGCTGATGATTGGGGAACAAAGCATCAGGAGGACTCCGGCTGTAGCCGCACACTTGAGCTGATCTGCTGAGCTGAACGTGATGGCGCACGCCGACCACCTGAGAGGGCGCGTGGCTTCAAGCCTGGGAAGGACTGCGTTCACTTCGTGGGCGAACTGCTTGAAGATGCGCTGAGAGGCTGGGGCTTGTGCCCCGCCCAGGATGCAGGTGATCGTGCACGGCTCCTGGAAGCCCCCAGCCCCCTCGTCCTGGTGGCGGTCCTCGTTTCTCCTTGGCTGCGGTGGCAGCGGTGGGAGGCCTGCGTTGCCTTGCGAGCGATCCTCGCGAGGCTGATCCCTCTAGTCTCCCTCGCGAGGCTGATCTCTCCAGCCTCCCTCGCGAGGTGGGTCTTGCCAGCGATCCTCGCGAGGTTGATCGCGCCACCCTTGGCGCGGGCCACGGTCTTCCCAGCGTCCTGCGTTCCTTCCTCCTCCTCGACCGTAGCCCCGGTCACTGTGGTCAGGGCGACGGCCGATCCTTCCTTCTCGCACGGCTCGGAGCTCTTGACATTCGTTGGTGTTGTGGGTGTGGAGGTCGTGGTACACACAGTACCGGCTGCCCTTGGAAGGTTCGGGCTGATCTCTGCCCCGCTTGGTGTCTGGTTCTGCTGTGAGCACGGCAGCCCCCTTGCGCTTCACATTCTTGGCCTTGGGCTTCTTCTCTTCTGGGTCTGCGGCAGGCAGCTCGAGGAGGGAGAGACGCCCTTCCTCGGCCCTGGTGCACTTGGTTGCCAGGTTGAACAGCTCCAGGGAAGTGCACAGGCCTTCATGCATCGCCAGCTCCTCCTTCATCTTGACGTCGCGCACGCCGTCGGAGAAGGCCGAGATGATGGCCTCCTCAGTCACCTTGGGAATCTTGAGGCGTGCGTTGTTGAAGTGCTGGATGTACTTTTGCAGGGTCTCCCTGGGCTGTTCCTTGATGCGGCGCATGTCACTCACGGTGGGTGGCTAGTCGCGAGTGCCTGGAAGTTGGTGATAAAGCGGGTGCGCATCTCGTCCCAGGAGGAGATTGTGCCTGGAGCCAGGTTCAGGAGCCAGGTGCGGGCCCCGTCCTTGAGCGCCATGGGGAACCAGTTCACCATGACCTTCTCATCTGCGTTGGCAGCTTCGATGCCCAGCTCGTAGAGCTGGAGGAACTCCGCAGGGTCAGCCGTGCCGTCGTAGCGAGGGGGCAAGTCCGGCTTGAACTTGCCGGGCCACGCGACGCTGCGTAGCTCGGCGGTGAAGGCGCGGCAGCCTGCTGTGGCCAGGGGAGGCCTTAGATGGCGGGGAGCTTGGTCTTGCATGTCCCCACACGCTGCAGCTGGGAGCAGCGCGGGGTCTTGGCGCGCGGGAGCAGGAGCATGGTCGCGACGTGCTGGAGCAGGGAGCGCCCGGGCAGCTTCTTGCGGGCGAGGGACTTCTTGACAGCTCTGCTACTACCATGTTGGCACCAGACGGAGCGGGTTCCGCCCAGGGGCCACGCGCCTTGGAGCCATGGCGCCTTCCTGAGGAGGAGGTGGCCGGGGCGCCGCCGGAGCTTCATTGCCCGCGCGGGGCGGGGTGCGGTGCAGCGGAACGGACGGCGCAGGAGATCCCCCTGCGGCGCGGACGAGCTCGGCGACGCGGTCGAGCCATTCTTCGTAGACGTCGTCGACGGGACGGTAGCGTAGGAGCTCGTTTGCCGTGATGAGTGCAGCCCGAACCTCCATGGGCGCGCGGAGCGCGCGGGACGAAGAACCAGCTGGGGTGAGCGAGGGAGTCGCGGTGCGGCCGTCTTGCCGCATGGATGGATGCTGGGACGATGCTTGCTGCTCGTCCCCCGCCGGGCCGGTGGTGGCGTTGACGGCAGGTGACGGGGAACGGCGAGGACGCCCGCCGACAGGGGCCGTCTGGGCGACGCGGGAAGCGAGTGCGGCCCGACGCTCGGCGCGGGCCCGACGAGCATCAGGCATGGGCGTGATGGTCGGAGGAGAACGGGGTGGTGGAAGATGAATCCCGGCGCACCCCTACCTGGCGCGCCAAATGTCGGATTTCGGGTTCCGGCAGACCCTTGAGGTTCGAACACTGGGGTGCGCACGGAGATTTCGCCTCCTACCTACCTGCACCCCTCCGCCTTGCTAGGATCTAAACTATGGAAAGAACAACACAAGAGACACATGGTTTATACTGGTTCGGGCCACCGTTGTGGTGTAATACCCTACTCTAGTGTGTGGTGTGGTGTATTACCTCTTGGGCTGATGATGATGAACAATACAAGGAAGAACAGCCTCGCGAGGGTCTGTTCTTGGCTGGGGCGATGAACTGTTGGGAGGAGTCCAGTCATCTTTCTCTCTCTCTCTTTCTGATCGAAACCCCTCTCTTTCCTTCCAACCCCTCGGCCCCCTTTGCTCTGTGGGTGGCTGGTCCTATTTATAGAGGCCCTGGTCCTCTTCCCAAATATCGAGCGGGAAGGGAGCCAACAATGGCGGGCAAATTTGAAGGGGGACAACTAGTACTAGCTACCCTGACAAAAGTAGTCTTCGCCTGCACAAAGCTCTGGTGATGACACCGTCTCGGGCTCCACGATGACCTCCATCTTGTAGTCCTCATGGTCTTGGTCTCATTGCACCGAAATGGCAACCTTTGCCTGATGCCTCGGTACTCTGCGGCTGCGCTTGCCCCCTTTGCACCAAAGAGGAAAGGAGGACACTGCGCGGGCTGGCACCCGCCTGGCACCCTCGGTCGTCATGGCTTGCGTCACTGGCACCTCGTGAGGTACCCTGCCTTGATCTCTCCGCCTCCTCGTGAGCCAGCCTGACGAGGCCATACCTGAGGAAGCTCCGCGTCGTCTGCCCCGCGAGGCTTGGCCCCTCACGAGGGTCTTGGGTTTGTGTTGGTGAAGATGGGCCGTGCTGGGCCCTCCTTTGAGCCACGCCGCAGGCCGCGAGCAGGCAAGTCTGGGGACCCCCGTTCCCAGAACACCGACAGTGGTGAACCCCAACTTCGTCGGAGAGCAGCATGCCATCTATGATATCATTCGCGCTCAAGCCGCCGCTTGCTAAGAAGCGGCCGCCGCGAAGGTGCAGCTGCAGACGATCGCGGAGGAGAACAATGCCAGCTGCGCCTCCTACGTGCCGCGGACGAACCATCAGGCGGCCCGGTGGGACGAAGACAGCACCGACGCCACCATTTCCATCGCGGACCTCCAGTCCACCGGCGACGGACAGGTTGCAGACTCCTCCGAGGATGAGTAGGCCACGGGAGGCGACCCTGCCTTGTGTCCCATTTGGGCTGGTCCGTCTCCTGTGTTCTACTCTTTCTCACCGGAGACCGCACCTTCACTTCATCGGTCTTATCATCGGTGATTGGCGGATGGAGGACAACACGGGCTTGCACGCCGGGCGCCGTCGTCATAGGATAGGTTTAGGGTCGGGTCTTTTTTATGTTCTAGATGTTTGAAATGTAATGAAAATCCGCCGTGTTTGTATGAAATCTGTCATGTTTATATGAAATTCTGCCTTGTTTGCACGAGTTTTATCCGGTTTGTTGAAAAAGAGCTTAAAATGTATGCAGCTATAGTTGGATGACGGCCTCCTGTATTCATGTCCACGGACGGGCCCCCTGTCCGTGAACGGACGCGGGAGGAAATTTGCGGGTTGCCATTGGAGATGCCCTTACAACCCACCCGTCTAGTCACTCTAGTGATGCGATGCTTCTTTGCAAGGATATAAAGGGTGCCTCGACCAATGTGTTAGGGAACGTAGCATGAAATTTCAAAAAAAATTCTACGATCACGCAAGATCTATCTAGGAGATGCATAGCAATGAGAGGGGGAGGGTGTGTCCACGTACCCTCGTAGACCAAAAGTGGAAGCGTTAGGTTAACGTGGTTGATGTAGTCGAACATCTTCGCGATCCAACCGATCAAGTACCAAACATACGACACCTTCGAGTTCAGCACACGTTCAGCTCGATGACGTACCTCGAACTCTTGATCTAGCAAAGTGTTGAGGGAGAGTTTCGTCAACACGACGGCGTGGTGACGGTGATGGTGATGTGATCCGTGCAGGGCTTCGCCTAAGCACTACGACAATATGACCGGAGGAGTAAACTGTGGAGGGGGGCACTGCACATGGCTAAGAAACAAGTGTTGTGCTTTGGGGGTGCCCCCCTGCCCCGTATATAAAGGAGGAGGGGAGGAGGCCGGCCCTAGGGGCGCGCCCAAGTGGGGGGGAACCAACTAGGACTCCCAATCTTAGTCGCTCCTCCTTTCTTTCTTTCGGAGGGGAAAAAGGGAAGGAGAGGAAGAGGGAGAAGGAAAGGGGGTCGCGCCCCCTCCCCCATGTCCAATTCAGACTCCCTTCGGGGGGGGCACCCCTTGAGGACTCCCCTCTCTCTCCCTTATGGCCCATGTAGGCCCAATACTTCCCCGGGGGGTTTCAGTAACCCCTCGATACTTCGATAAATATCCGAAACGTCCCGAAACCATTCCGGTGTCTGAATACCATCGTCCAATATAATCAATCTTTACCTCTCGACTATTTCGAGAATCCTCGTCATGTCCGTGATCTCATCCGGGACTCCGAACAATCTTCGGTCACCAAAACACATAACTCATAATACAAATCATCATCGAACGTTAAGCGTGCGGACCCTACAGGTTCGAGAATTATGTAGACGTGACCGAGAAATATCTCCGATCAATAACCAACAATAGAACCTGGATGCTCATATTGGCTCCTACATATTCTACGAAGATCTTTATCGGTCAAACTGCAATGACAATATATGTCATTCCCTTTGTCAACGGTATGTTACTTGCCTGAGATTCGATCGTCGGTATCCTCATACCTAGTTCAATCTCATTACCTCTCTTTACTCATTCCGTAATGCATCATCCCGTAACTCACTCATTAGTCACATTGCTTGCAAGGCTTATTGTGATGTGCATTACCGAGAGGGCCCAGAGATACTTCTCCGATACTCGGAGTGACAAATCCTAATATCGGTCTATGCCAACCCAACAAACACCTTCGGAGACACCTGTAGAGCATCTTTATAATCACCCAGTTATGTTGTGACGTTTGATAGCACACAAGGTGTTCCTCCGGTATTCGGGAGTTGCATAATCTCATAGTCAAAGGAATATGTATAAGTCATGAAGAAAGCAATAGCAATAAAACTTAACGATCATTATGCTAAGCTAATGGATGGGTCTTGTCCATGACATCATTCTCTAATGATGTGATCCGTTTCATCAAATGGCAACACATTTCTATGGTCAGGAAACTTAACCATCTTTGATTAACGAGCTAGTCTAGTAGAGGCATACTAGGGACTGTCACAACCCTAGAATATTGTTTGTAAATAGTTGTATCTTCATCCAGGCATCATATTTAAATTTCTGAAACTTGAACTGAGGAATTTTGGAAGCCTCAAAAACTTAAATAAAAGAAGGGCAAAAACCCTAAAAATCTCATTCATTGCTCCAAAATGCTCTTCTTAAATGTTTGATAATTTTGGTAAGGGTTCTGGTCCCAACCAAAATATTGAACATTTTTAAGGATTTATTTTTGGGACTTTGAATTTAAATCATTAGCTATTTGAATTTGAATTATATTCATATAACTAGAATATAATTTCAAATACCCCTGAAATATTTTATGAGCTTTTGGAAAAGTCCATATAGCAAAATAAAAATATTCAGAGGAGCTTTTGGCATTGTTTGAATTATTTTAAATTCAAAATAGTGGCAAAAGATTAAATAAAAATAAAACAAACAGAACAATAAAACAGGAGAGAGAGGAAACCTACCTGGGCCACTTACCCGCAGCCTACCTGGCGCCACCAACCGGCCCAGCCGGCCCAGCCCATCTCCACCCCTCCCCTGTCGTCTTCCTCCCTTGCCAGAAGGACAGAGGCGAGGCGTGGCGCGCGCCCGAGAGGCCTCGGCCACCTCCTGCTTCCTCCTCGACGCCCGGAGACGCCACGCACCTCCCTGCCTCTCTTCCTCACTCTCCCGCGTCCTCATCCTCTCCCCGGAACACTCTCCCCCTCCTCTGTTCTCCTCACCCGAACGGAGCCGCCGCCACCGACGAGAGCGACCGTGGCTACCGGCCACCCCATGCCTCACCGACGCCCCAGGAAGCTCCGCCCCGACCCCCTCTTCCTCCCCACCGATCCACGGCCCTCCGGAAGCCCTGCAGCGTCGCCCTCAAGCTCGCCCCCAACCTTCGGCCGCCGGCGAATTTTCGAGGATTCGCGAGCTCCAGCCCCTCCCCGGCCTCGCCGTTGCCTCCACCAGATCCGCTGTGAGCTACTCTTCCATTCCCCCTCCTCGCGCTCGTTCCCGTACTCTAGCCGCCCTAACCACCTTGCCGAGCGCTCCTCGCCGCCGGCCATGGCACCGCCGTGGCCACAGGTGTCCTAGCTCGCGTCTGAGCACGCCCTCGGGCTCGAGATGTTCCCAGGAGCCGAAAACTCCCATCGGTTCGTCCGTAGCCGCACCATAGCATCGTCTTAGGCGATGCCCGAGCTCCGGTCGCCGCCTCTCTCGCCGTAGTTGCCGCTACCGGTCACCCCAGCCGCGGCCACAGCCAGCGCTGGACGCGCCGCGTCGCGGATGTTCTAATGAGCCAAACCGCGCGCCAAACCATCGCCCCTAGCTCAAATCCGAGCCGCGCCGCCGTGCAGAATGGTCGCCGCCGGCGATACTCCGGCGACTGCCGACGGGGCACGCTTAATTAGTGTTAATGGCCCCACTAATTAAACCCACAACCACTGACAGTGGGCCCCACCCCTGGTCAAACCCCTGTCAGCGCTGGGTTTGACCGGGATTAGCTCCTGTGTCACTGACGTGTGGCCCCCACACGTCAGGTTTGACCTGGGGCGCCCAGTTGACCCTGCTGACGTCACAGTGACATGGGGCTGACGCCATAAATCATTTCTGGATTTATTATTATTTCAGGAATTTCAGAAAATAGCTAAAACTTCAATAAATCATAGAAAATTAACCGTAACTCCAAATTAAATAATTTATATATGAAAAATTATCAGAAAAATTCAAGGAATCCATCTGTACCATTTTCATGCATGTTTGAACAATGTTTGTCCTCTGTTTTGGACAAAACGTTTAAAGGGCATTTAAATAATCACATATGGAGTTTGAATTTGAATCTTGTATTCAAACCAACTTCATGTAATCTGTTGCTAGTTGCATTAGCTCAAAACACATTCATATTGCCATGTCATGAGCATGCATCATATTGTGCATTGCATTGATTGTATTTCTTCCTTGTTGCCGGTATCTGTTCCCTCCCGGTAGACGATGTTCCGACGTTGTGATCGTTGACACTGATGAAGACTCAATGTTATCTTCAGAAGTGCCAGGCAAGCAAAACCCCCTTGTTCATTCCAATAAAATCCCACTCTCTCGCTCCTGCTCTCTTTTACTGCATTAGGACAACATCGATTCATCTGTTACTTGCTGCGGTAGCTGAACCCCTTTATCCTCTGCATGACCTGTCATTCCACAGTAATTAGATGAAACCCACTAGCATGAGTAGGAGTTGTTTGAGCCCTGTTGTGCCTACTCATTCATGTTTGTTTGTCATGCCTGCTACTGCTTAGAGTTGAGTCAGGTCTGATTCATCGGGGATGAATCAGAGGCGTGTGAACATGTCCTACTGTGTGTGAGCTAAGTGTGTGAACACGATTTGGTAAAGGTAGCGGTGAGAGGCCATGTAGGAGTACATGGTGGGTTGTCTCATTGCAGCCGTCCTCAGGAACTGAGTTCTGTGTTTGTGATCCATGATTCAGTTACTACCATACATTGGGCCCTGAAATATGACCCCGCTCGACTTCTTATTCACCCTAGTCCTCTGTCCAGGAGTTGCAAGTAGTTTCTGGTGTTTGTAGCCTACTGGAGGCCGTGGACAGTGCTGACCGTAGGGGTGGGCTGTGATGCGGTAGGTAAGTGGCCGGGTGTACCGAATACCCGTTAGGTATCTCGGGAACCCTGTTCACATCGTTCGGGGCCGTATGGGAAACCTCGGCCGGACTCCCTGCGGATGGAACCTGAATAGGCGATAAACCTGGACTAGAGACTTAAGTGTTTAGGTAGGTCGTGGTCTACACCCACGTCGGCTTTCGCTTGAAGTCTGCCGAGCACATGTCGTGTGCAGACGCTAAGTGGTGGAAACATGTATGAAGAAGTACACCCCTGCAGGGTTATCATCATCTATTCGAATAGCCGTGTCCGCGGAAAAGGACTTCTGGGTTGCTTATATCAGTTCATAGACAAGTGAAAGTGGATACTCTAAAATACGCAAGATAAGCGTGAGTGCTATGGATGACGTTCTCGTAGGGAGACGGGAGCGGATCCATAGTGGTGTATTGGTTGGTGAATATGTGGACTCGTGTGCGCCACCTCAAAAGAGTTACCTGCAGTCGTAGTTCAGGATAGCCACCGAGTCAAAGCTGGCTTGCTGCAGTTAAACCCCACCATCCCCTTTGTTGATAATGATGCATATGTAGATCGTTCTGATGTAAGTCTTGCTGGGTACATTTGTACTCACGTTTGCCTATTTTATGTTTTTGCAGAGAGACTTCAGTCTCACTAGTATTTCCGCGTGGTCTTCGACGTTTAGCTTGTTACCTCAGCTACGATCTTGTGCCCCGGCAGGATCTGATAGATAGTCAGGCTTCTCAGCCTTTTTCATTTATAGATGTCTGTACTCAGACATGATAGCTTCCGCTTGTGCTTTGACTTGTATGCTCTGATTGTTGGGTCGTGAGACCCATGTTTGTAATATCTCGCTCCTCGGAGCCTAATGAATAAACTACATGAGTCGTAGAGTCATTTTGTGATGCCATGTTGTATTGCACATATCGAGCATATTGTGTGTATGTTATTGAAATGCTTGGTATGTGTGGGATCTGACCATCTAGTTGTTTATCTTTAGTAGCCTCTCTTACGGGGAAATGTCTCCTAGTGTTTCCACCGAGCCATGGTAGCTTGCTACTGCTCCGGAACACTTAGGCTGGCCGGCATGTGTCCTTCTTCGTTCCTGTGTCTGTCCCTTCGGGGAAATGTCATGCGATGAATACCGGAGTCCTGTTAGCCCGCTACAGCCCGGTTCACCGGAGTCCTGCTAGCCCAGTGCTACAGCCTGGATTCACTCGCTGATGACCGACACGTTCGATGTTGGGTCATGGATGCCTGTCCCTGTAAGTTTGTGCCACTTTGGGTTTACGACTAGCCATGTCAGCCCGGGCTCCTTATCATATGGATGCTAGCGACACTGTCATATACGTGTGCCAAAAGGCGCAAACGGTCCCGGGCAAAGGTAATGCGACACCCGTGGGAATACCGTGCGTGAGGCCGCAAAGTGATATGAGGTGTTACATGCTAGATCGATGTGGCATTGAGTCGGGGTCCTAACAGCGTTGGTATCAGAGCTTGACTGCCTGTAGGATTACCAAGCCAAACTGATCGAAGTTGAGTCTAGAAATTCTTTAGTTATATAAGGGAATTGATTGTGGGATGGAACGTAAGGCTCTTTTTACTCCTTTACCTCATGCCCTTCTGATCTGAGTCATCTTATCTTTCCTACGGGGATTAAGAACTAGGCTATCTCTTCTTTCTATCAGGATCACGTGTTACTAATCTGCAGACTTGTGAGATTGTTGGATTTAAGTCTCAGTTCAGTTCCTACTACTTCCGTATGTTAATTGTTGATCTCGGAACCTCGGTATTGTGCTTCTAAGTGGTTATGCCACCATTTTTGTGAATGTCTCAAATCTTTTCTGAGCATTTACAGCCGTTATGCTGTCCGAGTCATCCCAGGTTTCCAAAGAGTCTGATGCATTTGCAAAATCCTTTTCCTCTGGTTTCAATGTCTTTTAGGCCAGGTTAATCACCCAAATTGTTGAGTTGAGGTAATTTATTGCCTTGACATATATGTTGGAGCTATTATTATGACCCTAGGTGTCTTAGGGGATCATCTAGTAATTTAGCCATGATTTGTGTTCCCAGTGTGATGATTCTGGCCATCATTCTCGAAAGCATCCCGTGATGCTACTTAGTGATAGGTATTCTGTTCCTGGGTTCTTGAACCCGAGATTCACTCTACCTACTACATGTTGATAGTAATTGCTAGTGCCTTTAGGATATTAGTAACCTTTGCGATAGTCCTTGAAGTCCGTGGTATCTTCTTCTTCCAAATACCATGAACTACTTATGGCAGATGTTTATTGGATCAAAAAAATCACAATTAGAGTACTCTTGAGGAGTTCTCCATTCATAAATTGTGACTCTGCCAGCTCAACCTTTCTGCAGGGGTTATCCGGAAGAATTATGTTGAACTTTGTTCGGCATACCAACCCATGTATCCACAACTCAGAAAGTTATATGTTCCTTTGAGTTGTCCCTCTTTAGTTGTCTACTGACCTTCGTCTATCAATTGATAGTCAAGAGTATGCGTGCGTTCGTTTATCGATGCCTATTACCCTTGTGGTCCGTCAAGCCATTCTGTCCTGAATGACTTGGAGAAACAAACTCCAGTACCTCATCCATATCTAGGATTGGGTCAAAGTAGTTGTATTCCGCAGATCAAATGCCAATCCAGCTTTTGGTTCTGTTCTACCTTGGAGTATTACCCCCTTTATGTCAGAATTGTCATGAGAACTGCACCAACTCTCATGAATTTTGACGTAGTGATACTTCTCACCATCACTAGTCATTCCTCGGCCCTCGTGTTGATGCAACCGGAATACCGGCAAATGAATTGTGATGTGTGAAATCAATACTCCCAGCAACCTCATTGCTTGGTAGTTAAATGGACGATAACCTCATTCTCAGCATATTGATTATTGAATCGTCACCCTAAGACTGATCGTGCTATCTAGTTCTTATTTCGGTGCACCCTTCGATTGATGAGTTAGGATCTTGTCAAGTCCTCACTCATCTGATCATATCGTCTTGCCCTCAAAAGCGAGATTGTTCTCGAGCTTAGTAACATACCGGTGGTTCGTGATTTTCCGAATATCTTCTCGGAAGTATTACCAGGTTGTTCCCTGACTGTTATGTTGAGCTCGTGATCAAGTTGGTTTCTTGTGAACCACCTTCTCTCCAAGAGTCGGTATTAGATATCCCTGAGCTAGTTGGTTAAGCTAGACAACAACTTGGAGAGTTGGAAGATAAAATCTTGCCTGACTTAGTTCGTTCCAAAGGGATATTCTTGTGTAGTGTGTGTTGAAGAAAGATGATATCTTCATCGATTGGTCCCTGTGATCAGTTGTTGGACCTATTGTCTTATCAATCCTTTGATTTGAGTGTGGGCCATCGTCAAGTCAAATCAGTACCAACGATGCTCGTAATGTTGTCTTATTCGTGGTTGATCCCTCGAGCATACATCATTACATCTTTGGTCTGACCAATGCTATCACCGTGTTCACTTAACTATGGAATTCCTTTTAAAAGGAAACCCGGATGAATTGTTGTTGAGACCATTGACAACATCCTTATCTCCTCCATGATTTTGTTGAACATTAAGCTAGTGTTGGAAACTTTTGAAAGCATTTGTTCATGCTAGTTCATGAAGCATATGTTCGCATGTAAGAAGTGACTTCCTCCAGTTCATGTGCATTTGATGCAAGTTGCCGCCATTTATTCGAGAAAGTCAATGTTGTTTCCTTTGGAATCATCCCAAATCGGTCATGCACACGTGCGAAGAATTCTGTGGTTTGAAGACTTGCAACCTTCAATCTATATGTACCCCTAGCACACCAAGCCACTGATTGATTTGTTCAAGGAGAAGGAGTTCCTTCATAAGAGCTAATCCGGACTTATGTAAGGACTTCGATACCCTCGTTGATGGTTCCCCCTCCTGAACTCGGTAGTGTTTTATTATAAGACTACTTTGTGGTCATGCTTGTCTTGGACAACGTGTTCACATGTTTGTAGCAGAACCAGCTCATGTTTTAGAGCTTGCTATCGTAGTTCATCTCCCGAGAATCTCGCAACATCATCTCGTCGATTCGTGTTGCAAACTTCCGTTTTTCTTCCTGGACTCGATGAGTCTAGAATATCCTGACACCAACCAGATCTGAATCTCAGGCAGATATGATGGTTGGAATATTTCCCAAGAATTATAATATTGGTCGCGCGAAAACCGGTAAAGTGGATGTCGTGGCCAACACACCCAGCCAGAAGACCTGTTATTATAATATCTTGATTGAGGAAGTTGGCCACCTCCCCATAGGGATTTCGTAGGATTTACTCCCTAGTTGCCCCTATGGATTTTGAGATCCCGAAGTCCGACCTTTTTACTTGATGTTCTAGATATCAAACCATATCTATGAATGGGTTACACTAACACATCAAGGAGAACATTAGAAGCGGAGTGCTAAATGTCTCTCGGTCGATCATCCAGATTTTTATTTCCTTGGCCTCGCTAAGGTGAAATCTGAGAAGGTGTTATCTTCCTTTGCATCTGCATCATCCATCTTTAGCCATCATGGTAGCAAGTTGTGTTGCCAGGATCCTTGACACGGATGTTGGTAAAACCTTGATGATTATGGAAATGCTCAAGTTCTTGAGAGCACGCACAAGCGCTACGTGTTACCATCGGCTCTAACTAGGATTCCTCTCAGTTTCCTCGGTTATGCTATAACCTCTCAAACAGTGGATCCACTCTCTGTTGTTGGGTTCTTCCCCAGTTACCAGAATCATTCCCATCATTTGCATTTTGTTCTCAGCTTGCACCGCCAATGTGCCATTCTACCATGGGTCTCTTCCATTTCCGGTGATAAGCAAATTCATCCATTACGTTGTCTTCAACAAGGTAATCCACATCATCCAAGTTTGAGTATGCCATTCTACCGACCCCCTCCAAACGATCGCTCGAGAATTGTCTTAGGCTGGTTTAAAGAGTTTCAATGATCTCTGAATCAAAAGTAATTCTTTTGCCACTTAAGGGAATATCTCTACGAGTCACCTTCCCTAAGGTGTATCGTTATGGTATCATGGCAACTCAACTCCTTGCTACGTTGACAATCGTTTACCACCTTCTTAAGCGTGAAACTGTTGTCTACCTAGTGAACCTTCGTCATCCGTTTCTTTCCACCCCTCTTGATGTGTATCTCGTGTCTCAATCCGAGAGATGGTCCTATGTCTCATTCCGTGAGTTGTTCGATCTTCGAGAAGATCGACCCTTCTAGAGTCTCCTTCTTCCCTCCATGTCATGTTGACAGGATTTCTCAGAGCAAGACTTCAAGACAATGATGGTGATCGAATCAACGTTCCTATGAAGTGCACCCTGGATCATGAAGATTATACTAGTTGCGTTTCCCCTTCACCTTACCCTACACTCGAATCTCGGGGCGAGATTTTTGTTTAGTGGGGGTGAGTTGTCACAGCCCTAGAATATTGTTTGTAAATAGTTGTATCTTCATCCAGGCATCATATTTAAATTTCTGAAACTTGAACTGAGGAATTTTGGAAGCCTCAAAAACTTAAATAAAAGAAGGGCAAAAACCCTAAAAATCTCATTCATTGCTCCAAAATGCTCTTCTTAAATGTTTGATAATTTTGGTAAGGGTTCTGGTCCCAACCAAAATATTGAACATTTTTAAGGATTTATTTTTGGGACTTTGAATTTAAATCATTAGCTATTTGAATTTGAATTATATTCATATAACTAGAATATAATTTCAAATACCCCTGAAATATTTTATGAGCTTTTGGAAAAGTCCATATAGCAAAATAAAAATATTCAGAGGAGCTTTTGGCATTGTTTGAATTATTTTAAATTCAAAACAGTGGCAAAAGATTAAATAAAAATAAAACAAACAGAACAATAAAACAGGAGAGAGAGGAAACCTACCTGGGCCACTTACCCGCAGCCTACCTGGCGCCACCAACCGGCCCAGCCGGCCCAGCCCATCTCCACCCCCTCCCCTGTCGTCTTCCTCCCTCGCCAGAAGGACAGAGGCGAGGCGTGGCGCGCGCCCGAGAGGCCTCGGCCACCTCCTGCTTCCTCCTCGACGCCCGGAGACGCCACGCACCTCCCTGCCTCTCTTCCTCACTCTCCCGCGTCCTCATCCTCTCCCCGGAACACTCTCCCCCTCCTCTGTTCTCCTCACCCGAACGGAGCCGCCGCCACCGACGAGAGCCACCGTGGCTACCGGCCACCCCACGCCTCACCGACGCCCCAGGAAGCTCCGCCCCGACCCCCTCTTCCTCCCCACCGATCCACGGCCCTCCGGAAGCCCTGCAGCGTCGCCCTCAAGCTCGCCCCAACCTTCGGCCGCCGACGAACTTTCGAGGATTCGCGAGCTCCAGCCCCTCCCCGGCCTCGCCGTTGCCTCCACCAGATCCGCTGTGAGCTACTCTTCCATTCCCCCTCCTCCTCGCGCTCGTTCCCGTACTCTAGCCGCCCTAACCACCTTGCCGAGCGCTCCTCGCCGCCGGCCATGGCACCGCCGTGGCCACAGGTGTCCTAGCTCGCGTCTGAGCACGCCCTCGGGCTCGAGATGTTCCCAGGAGCCGAAAACTCCCATCGGTTCGTCCGTAGCCGCACCATAGCATCGTCTTAGGCGATGCCCGAGCTCCGGTCGCCGCCTCTCTTGCCGTAGTTGCCGCTACCGGTCACCCCAGCCGCGGCCACAGCCACCGCTGGACGCGCCGCGTCGCGGACGTTCTAATGAGCCAAACCGCGCGCCAAACCATCGCCCCTAGCTCAAATCCGAGCCGCGCCGCCGTGCGGAATGGTCGCCGCCGGCGATACTCCAGCGACTGCCGACGGGGCACGCTTAATCAGTGTTAATGGCCCCACTAATTAAACCCACAACCACTGACAGTGGGCCCCACCCCTGGTCAAACCCCAGTCAGCGCTGGGTTTGACTGGGATTAGCTCCTGTGTCACTGACGTGTGGCCCCCACACGTCAGGTTTGACCCGGGGCGCCCAGTTGACCCTGCTGACGTCACAGTGATGTGGGGCTGACGCCATAAATCATTTCTGGATTTATTATTATTTCAGGAATTTCAGAAAATAGCTAAAACTTCAATAAATCATAGAAAATTAACCGTAACTCCAAATTAAATAATTTATATATGAAAAATTATCAGAAAAATTCAAGGAATCCATCTGTACCATTTTCATGCATGTTTGAACAATGTTTGTCCTCTGTTTTGGACAAAACGTTTAAAGGGCATTTAAATAATCACATATGGAGTTTGAATTTGAATCTTGTATTCAAACCAACTTCATGTAATCTGTTGCTAGTTGCATTAGCTCAAAACACATTCATATTGCCATGTCATGAGCATGCATCATATTGTGCATTGCATTGATTGTATTTCTTCCTTGTTGCCGGTATCTGTTCCCTCCCGGTAGACGATGTTCCGACGTTGTGATCGTTGACACTGATGAAGACTCAATGTTATCTTCAGAAGTGCCAGGCAAGCAAAACCCCCTTGTTCATTCCGATACAATCCTACTCTCTCGCTCCTGCTCTCTTTTACTGCATTAGGACAACAACGATTCATCTGTTACTTGCTGCGGTAGCTGAACCCCTTTATCCTTTGCATGACCTGTCATTGCCACAGTAAATAGATGAAACCCACTAGCATGAGTAGGAGTTGTTTGAGCCCTGTTGTGCCTACTCATTCATGTTTGTTTGTCATGCCTGCTACTGCTTAGAGTTGAGTCAGGACTGATTCATCGGGGATGAATCAGAGGCGTGTGAACATGTCCTACTATGTGTGAGCTAAGTGTGTGAACACGATTTGGTAAAGGTAGCGGTGAGAGGCCATGTAGGAGTACATGGTGGGTTGTCTCATTGCAGCCGTCCTCAGGAACTGAGTTCTGTGTTTGTGATCCATGATTCAGCTACTACCATACATTGGGCCCTGAAATATGACCCCGCTCGACTTCTTATTCACCCTTGTCCTCTGTCCAGGAGTTGCAAGTAGTTTCTGGTGTTTGTAGTATGCTGGAGGCCGTGGACAACGCTGACCGTAGGGGTGGGCTGTGATGCGGTAGGCACGTGGCCGGGTATACCGGGCGCCCGTTTGGTGTCACGGAACCCTGTTCACATCGTTTGGGGCTGTGAGCGAAACTCCGGCCGGATCTCCTCATGGATGGAACCCGAATAGGCGATAAACCTGGACTAGAGACTTGAGTGTTTAGGTAGGTCGTGGTCTACACCCACGTCGTCTTTCGCTTGAAGTCTGCCGAGCACATGTCGTGTGCAGACGCTAAGTGGTGGAAACATGTATGAAGAAGTACACCCCTGCAGGGTTAACATCATCTATTCGAATAGCCGTGTCCGCGGTAAAGGACTTCTGGGTTGCTTATATCAGTTCATAGACAAGTGAAAGTGGATACTCTAAAATACGCAAGATAAGCGTGAGTGCTATGGATGGCGTTCTCGTAGGGAGACAGGAGCGGATCCATAGTGGTGTATTGATATGGTGAATATGTGGACTCGTGTGCGCCACCTCAAAAGAGTTACTTGCAGTCGTAGTTCAGGATAGCCACCGAGTCAAAGCTGGCTTGCTGCAGTTAAACCCCACCATCCCTTTGTTGATAATGATGCATATGTAGATAGTTCTGATGTAAGTCTTGCTGGGTACATTTGTACTCACGTTTGCCTATTTTATGTTTTTGCAGAGAGACTTCAGTCTCACTAGTAATTCCGCATGGTCTTCGACGTTTAGCTTGTTACCTCAGCTACGATCTTGTGCCTCGGCAGGATTGGTAGATAGTCAGGCTTCTCAGCCTTTTTCATTTATAGATGTCTGTACTCAGACATGTTAAGCTTCCGCATGTGCTTTGACTTGTATGCTCTGATTGTTGGGTCATAAGACCCATGTTTGTAATATCTCGCTCCTCGGAGCCTATTGAATATTTACTTGTGTCGTAGAGTCATGTTGTGATGCCATGTTGTATTTGCACATATCGAGCATATTGTGTGTATGTTATTGAAATGCTTGGTATGTGTGGGATCTGGCTATCTAGTTGTTTATCCTTAGTAACCTCTCTTACCGGGAAATGTCTCCTAGTGTTTCCACTGAGCCATGGTAGCTTGCTGCTGCTCCGGAACACTTAGGCTGGCCGGCATGTGTCCTTCTTCGTTCCTGTGTCTGTCCCTTCGGGGAAATGTCACGCGATGAATACCGGAGTCCTGTTAGCCCGCTACAGCCCGGTTCACCGGAGTCCTGCTAGCCCAGTGCTACAGCCTGGATTCACTCGCTGATGACCGACACGTTCGATGTTGGGTCATGGATGCCTGTCCCTGTAAGTTTGTGCCACTTTGGGTTTACGACTAGCCATGTCAGCCCGGGCTCCTTATCATATGGATGCTAGCGACACTGTCATATACGTGTGCCAAAAGGCGCAAACGGTCCCGGGCAAAGGTAATGCGACACCCGTGGGAATACCGTGCGTGAGGCCGCAAAGTGATATGAGGTGTTACATGCTAGATCGATGTGGCATTGAGTCGGGGTCCTGACAGGGACACTTTGTTTTGTCTATGTATCCACACATGTATCAAGTTTCCGGTTAATACAATTCTAGCATGAATAATAAACAGTTATCATGATATAAGGAAATATAAATAACAACTTTATTATTGCCTCTAGGGCGTATTTCCTTCACTTAGTCCATAGTCCATCAAATCCTTACCCAAAACTTGAAAACTTCACAACACAAACTCAACAGAAAATCTCGTAAGCTCCGTTAGTATAAAATAAATCACCACTTTCGGTACTGTACATGTTTCCGGTCGCAAGTACAATAGAGCTAAAGAAATACAATTATACGGTGAAATTGTTTCCGGTCGCAAGTACATCCCACACAGTCAGTCCCAGCTAAACCTTTCCGTTCGTATGTGTTGGGGAACGTAGCAATAATTCAAAAAATTTCCTACGTGTCACCAAGATCAATCTAGGAGATACTAGCAACAAGAGAGAGGGAGTGCATCTTCATACCCTTGAAGATTGCTAAGCGGAAGCGTTACAAGAACGCGGTTGGTGGAGTCGTACACGCAGCGATTCAGATCACGGTCGATTTCGATCTAAGCGCCGAACAATGGCGCCTCCGCATTCAACACACGTACAACCCGGGAACGTCTCCTCCTTCTTGATCCAGCAAGGGGAGAGGAGAAGTTGAGGGAGAACTCTGACAGCACGACGACGTGGTGGTGATGGAGCTCGTGGTTCTCCGGCAGGGCTTCGCCAAGCGCTACGGAGGAGGAGGAGGTGTAGGAGAGTGAGAGGGCTGTGCCAGGGGAAGGGTGCGGCTGCCCTCTCTCTCCCTCACTATATATAGGGGGAAGGGGGAGGAGGAGGTGCCCTAGGGTTTCCCTAGGGTAGGGGCGGCGGCCATAGAGGAAACCCTAGATGGGTTTGGGCGCCCCCACCCCTAGGAAACTTGCCCCCCAAGCTGGGAAGGGTGGCTGCCCTAGGGGAGGCGCCCCCACCTCTCCAGGTTATTTGAGATTGGGTGGGAGGGGCGCTCAGCCTCTTAGTGGGCTGATGTGCCCCCTCCCCTTGGCCCATAAGACCCCCAACGCTTGCGGGGGCCTCTGAAACCCCTTTCGGACACGCTGGTCGTCACCCGGTACCCCCGGAACAATTCCGGACTCCAATACCCTTCGTCCAATATATCGATCTTCACCTCCGGACCATTCCGGAACTCCTCGTCACATCTGGGATCTCATCCGGGACTCCGAACAACCTTCAGTAACCACATACTATTTCCCATAACAACTCTAACGTCACGGAACCTTAAGTGTGTAGACCCTACGGGTTCGGGAACCATGCAGACATGACCGAGCATCTCTCCGGCCAATAACCAATAGCGGGATCTGGATACCCATATTGGCTCCCACATGTTCCACGATGATCTCATCAGATGAACCACGATGTCGGTGATTCAATCAATCCCGTATACAATTCCCTTTGTCTATCGGTATGTTACTTGCCCGAGATTCGATCGTCGGTATCCCCATATCTCGTTCAATCTTGTTACTGGCAAGTCTCTTTACTCGTTCCGTAATGCATGATCCCGTGGCTAACTCCTTAGTCACATTGAGCTCATTATGATGATGCATTACCGAGTGGGCCCAGAGATACCTCTCCATCATGCGGAGTGACAAATCCCAGTCTTGATTCGTGCCAACCCAACAGACACTTTCGGAGATACCTATAGTGCACCTTTATAGCCACCCAGTTACATTGTGACGTTTGGTACACCCAAAGCATTCCTACAGTATCCGGGAGTTGCACAATCTCATGGTCTAAGGAAATGATACTTGACATTAGAAAAGCTTTAGCAAACGAACTACACGATCTTGTGCTACGCTTAAGATTGGGTCTTGTCCATCAGATCATTCTCCTAATGATGTGATCCTGTTATCAATGACATCCAATGTCCATGGTCAGGAAACCATGACCATCTATTGATCAACGAGCTAGTTAACTAGAGGCTTGCTAGGGACATATTACGATCTATGTATTCACACATGTGTTACGGTTTCCAGTTAATACAATTATAGCATGAACAATAGACAATTATCATGAACAAGGAAATATAATAATAACCATTTTATTATTGCCTCTAGGGCATATTTCCAACAGTCTCCCACTTGCACTAGAGTCAATAATCTAGTCCACATCGCCATGGGATTAACACTCATAGTTCACATCGTCATGTGACTAATACCAAAAGAGTTTACTAGAGTCAATAATCTAGTTCACATCACCATGTGTTTAACACTCAATGAGTTCTAGGGTTTGATCGTGTTATGCTTACGAGAGAGGTTTTAGTCAACGGGTCTGCAACATTCAGATCCGCGTGTTCTTCGCAAATCTCGATTTCATATTGTAGATGTTGCTACTATGCTCCACTTGGAGCTATTCCAAATGGTTGCTCCACTATACGTATCCGGTTTGCTACTCAGAGTCATCTAGATAGATGTTAAAGCTTGCATCAACGTAACTCTTTACACCGAACTCTTTATCACCTCCATAACCGAGAAACATTTCCGTATTCCTAAGGACAATTTTGACTGCTATCCAATGATCCACTCCTGGATCACTCTTGTACCCCCTTGCCAGACACGTGGCAAGGCACATCGTGGTACACAACACGCCATATCATATAGAGCCTATGGCTAAGGCACAAGGGATGACTTTCGTCCTTTCTCTTTCTTCTGCCGTGGCCGAGCTTCAAGTCTTAACTTCACACCTCACAACTCAGGCAAGAACTACTTCTTTGACTGATCCATCTAGAAGTCCTTCAAGATCATGTCAAGGTATGTGCTCTATGAAAGTCTTATCAGGCGTCTTGATCTATCTCTATAGATCTTGATACCCAACATGTAAGCAGTTTTACACAGTTCTTCCTTGAAAAAACTCCATTCAAACAACCATTTATGCTTTCTAGAAATTCTACATCATTTCTGATCAACAATATGTCATCCATATATACCTATCAAAAATGTTATAGTGCTCCCACTCACTTTCTTGCAAATACAAGTTTCTTGCAAACTTTGTATAAACCCAAATGCTTTGATCGCCTCATCAAAGCGTATGTTCCAACTCTGAGATGCTTGCTCCAGTCCATAGAAGGATCGCTAGAGTTTGCATACCTTTAGCATCCTTAGGATTGACAAAAACCTTTTGGTTGCATCACATACAACCTTTCCTCACGAAAACCGTCAAGGAAACTGTTTTGACATCCATCTACCTGATTTCTAAATGAAAATGCAGTAACCGCTAACATAGTTTTAACAGACTTTAGCATCGCTATGATTGAGAGAGTCTTTGTCGGTGTCAAAACCGGCGGATCTCGGGTAGGGGGTCCTGAACTGTGCATCTAAGGCTGATGGTAACAGGAGGCGGGGGACACAATGTTTACCCAGGTTCGGGCCCTCTCGATGGAGGTAATACCCTACTTCCTACTTGATTGATCTTGATGATATGAGTATTACAAGAGTTGATCTACCACGAGATCGTAGAGGCTAAACCCTAGAAGGTATCCTATGATTATGATTGTTGTTGTCCTACGGACTAAACCCTCCGGTTTATATAGACACCGGAGGGGGCTAGAGTTACACAGAGTCGGTTACAGAGAAGGAGATCTACATATCCGAATCGCCAAGCTTGCCTTCCACGCAAAGGAGAGCCCCAGCCGGACATGGGACGAAGCCTTCAATCTTGTATCTTCATAGTCCAACAGTCCGGCCAAAGTATATAGTCCGGCTGTCTAAGGACCCCTTAATCCCGGACTCCCTTAGTAGCCCCTGAACCAGGCTTCAATGACGATAAGTCCGGCGCGCATATTGTCTTCGACATTGCAAGGCGGGTTCCTTCTCCGAATACTCCATAGAAGATTTTGAACACAAGGACCGTGTCCGGCTCTGCAAAACAAATCCCGCATACCATCATAGAGAGTACAATATTCCACAAATCTAATCCGCCGACAACTTTTCCTAACATGAACCCACGCCATGATCCGGTCTTTATTCGAACCATTCTCCCTAACCAGCTACTGCGCATGTCGCAAGGCGGTTTTATGGGCATGTCTTATCGAAGTAGAGATCGTGTCCCCCTATCTTAGGATTCTCATCAATACGGGCATGTGTAATCCAATCGCGTCTTTAGCGCGACGCTTGGGGAATAAGCGAGTTTACCAGGCAAGTGGGGAGGCGCTGGATCCCTGCCGCCTTTATAAGGAGATAAGGACTCCCCCTTTTCACCCACGCCTTCTTCTTCTGCTTTATCCATTCCCCTCTGCTTGAGCCTCAGTGCCCAAGCGTTCGTCCTCTTCGCCACAAAGGCCTTCTGAAAATGTCTGGATCCGGAGCAGGAGGCAAATGGATGGCCTCTACCGTCCGGGAGAGGGATATCAAAAAGCTTCGGGAGGCCGGGTACCTGGCCCAGAAAATCAGCCACCGTCTCCCGATGGTAGGACAGATCGTCCCTACTCCGGAACCCCATGAGAGGGTTGTTTTCCTCCCTCATTTTGTCCGTGGGCTGGGGTTCCCCCTCCACCCATTCGTTCGTGGCATCATGTATTACTATGGGATCGATTTTCATGATCTATCCCCCAATTCCTTCCTCAACATCTCGATGTTCATCGTCGCGTGCGAGGTCTTTCTCCGCATCTCGCCACACTTCGGCTTATGGCTGAAGATCTTTAATGTGAAGCCCAAGGTAGTGGGCGGTGAGCACGCGGAGTGCGGAGGCGCCATGGTGAGAAAGATGCCCAACGTCACATGGCCAACATGTACTTTCAATGATTCCGTCAAAGGGTGGCAGCAGCAGTGGTTTTACATCACTGAGCCGCGCGGCACAAAATGGGCCGCTGCTCCTGAATTCTGATCCAGAGCCCCCCTACGGCTTACGTACTGGCCCAAGAAGGGCCTGGGTTGGTCTTCGTCCGACGAGTTGTCGGCGCTCCAGACGCGCGTCAAGAATATGGAAGACAAGAATATCAAACTTGTCAATGTAGTCCAGGTGATGTTAGTTCGCCGGATCCTTCCTTGTCAACACCGGGCTTGCAATTTATGGGAATTCGACCCGGCCAAGCACTAGACCCTGCGAGAGCTCTTTGGCTCCTCACACAAAGATATATGGAAGGTGCTTTTTAAGTCCGACAAATCATGGCCAGACTCAGCCGAGGACCGCGGGTACCATCGTCCCGCTCCGCAAGTTCGGTAAGCCATTATAAGTTTTATTCGCATAACCCAAGGGAAACACTTAATGTGTTTTCCACAACTCTCCTAGGGCTGGACGAAGAAGGCGAGGAGGATCTATTGTCCGACCCCGCTACCTGAAGAACCGACCAGCCCGCTTCTAACGAAGATGCTGGTCCCGGCGCCCTACAAGGCGGCAAAGAAGAAGGCCGAGAGAGGGGCCAAGAAGACCAGGGTCGGCCTCCATCATCGTGGTGCCTCGGACACGATATCCGAAGACTCCAATGCCCATTCTTCCTCCGAAGAGGACGAGGAGGAGGAGGAAGACGAATCCCCAGCGAGGGGAAGAAAGAAAAGGACAGCCTCCACATCGTTGGAGGCCGAGTCGCCTAAGAAGGGAAAAACTCCTCTTCCAGAGGAGTCCACCGCCACTGATAGCAACCCGGAGTGGGATCCCAGGGCTCAGCCCCTGGTGAACTCGTGAGTATATAAAATCTGAACACGTTTATGCGTCCAGACTCATCATGGCACAATATTTTAATCTGGGCCATACTTTTTGCAGTCCGGCGAGGTCCCGCGCGGAGCAATCCTCGTCGGAGGATTTGCTAGGCTCGTATGCTATGGAGAGCGGGACACCCCCGAAGGCCCCTTCCCCCAAACATGTGAATGACACCGAGGCTTTGTCACAGGAGGACCCAGACCAAGGAGGGGGGGGGGGAGATTGCCAAGGTGGCGCCAGGAGGTCAAACTTCAGGAGCTGGACACATGGGAGAGAAGGCTCCCATGGGCGGCGTCGTTGGGAGCCATCTTGAATTCGTCCCCCAGCCGGACGCAATTCGGAGACCAATATGGTTCCAGAGTCAGGCAGGCGACCTCCCTCGGCTAGAGGGGATGTACATGTTCCACCGGCAACCTCTGTCCAACCAGAGGTGCTGGATACTTTATTGGCGGTGCTGAAAAGCGCCTCCATCATCGGTGAACACCATGCCGTTATGGGTGCAGTGATTGAGGAGATTCAGTCTGCGGAGAGTGGACTGAATGAAGCCTGTATTAGCCTTATAAGAGGATTTGAGGTATGTTTTATGAGGTTTCGAAGAGTGTCACAGTATAGATGGTAGCCCCTGATACACTGTTCGGTGAGAGAAAGAACCGGACAGAGGATCAAATCTATGTTCGCAGGAGACTCACTTGATGACATTTACCTCTCTTCTTTTATAAACAGACATCTGTAGCGACTGCCGCCTCTCATACTGTGGAGGTCTCCGGACTAAATCAAAGTCTGGAGCGGGCCACAGAAGAATTGGGCCAATTGAAAAGGCAGTTGGAGGATAAACAAGGTATGCACAAACCTTGCTCATGTTCTGTGCAAATGAATTGAAAATATGTTTTATGATTTCCGCCAGGGGCGATGACCGAAGTCGAGGCTCTTAAGAAGGCTGTTGCCGAGGCCGAGAGAAAGGCAGCCGCAGAGCGGGCTCCTCGTCAGAAGCACGAGGCTAGGGTTATTGAAGCTGAGCAAGAGCTTCAAGAGGTCGTGAGAAGATGCGAGGCCTTGGAGCAGAGTCTAACGGAGAAGGAATCCGAACTTACCAAGGCTCATCAGGCCGCATGCGATGCCCAGGGGGAAACCCAAGGTGCCTTGCAGGAGATCCAAGAGGCGAGGGAGATCGCAGCAGGTAAGGCTTGTTCCATGTATGGCAAGTGTTTGGGGGAGAAAATCATGTTTCTAATCTTGAGTTCGGATTTCTCCAGGGGTATTTGCAGAGCTGCCACGCAGCATATCTGACGCCGCACAATTCTATCGAGCCGAAGAAAGGAACACTGCAGATAAGCTCTTCTGGTCATAGTATCTGGCACCGAATTGTCCGGTGCATTTTGCCGATCAACTGAAACAGCTGATCGAACTGCATAAGGTGGCGGGGCTAGCCATGAAGGATTTGATTATCTGGCTATGGCCCGCTGAGCCGATTCCAAGCAGCTACTTTGGGCTCGTGAAGCGGCTTGTGAGTGCCTGCCCTCGACTTGACGTCGTCAAGCGGTCGGTCTGTATAGAGGGTGTGCGAATGGCCTTCGCCCGCGCAAAGGTGCACTGGGGGAAGATGGATGCTGAAAAGCTGGTGACCGAGGGAACGCCAGAGGGAAAGGAGCACCGCAAGCCTGAGTTATATTATGAAAGTGTCCTGAAAGGATCCTACCTTGCGGCGGAGCAATGCACCAAGGACATTATATTTCCATGAATATAATCATGTTGTTCTTTGTAATGTTGAATAAGGTCATTTCTATTATTTATTGCCTGTTATATGAAAGTTTATCCTCCTGCGCGGCCGTTTTATATATTAATCCCGAGAGTTGGCCAGTCGTCGGCTTCTGCCCCCATGTAGGAAGTACGGGCCTGTTCGGGATAAACCTGATCACACTTTATCCCAGTTTTGGGTCCTTGGAAGGATGTGTTCAGCACAACGAACCAGGCAATCGGACTATAGGGCTTTATCACTCTCACTTATCCATAGGAGCTTTATAAAAGGAAGGTAGGCGCAGCCCCTGGTGTTCGGAAGACCACATGAGGGGCTCTATAAGCACCTGATCGGAAGAAAAGCCGATCCATCGCACGCTGCATTGGTTATGGCATTATGGGGGAGGAATCCTTAAAGATTTTACAACCTCTCGAACAGCTGACCAGCTCTCGCTATATCATGACAGTCAGTTTTCGGCTTTCTCTACTGAGGTGCTCGTCCGGAAGAACCGGGACACAATCGCTGTAGTTCTCCCTGTGCCGCCTTAGCAGATATAGCGGAACGTAAGGCAGCAAAACATGGGAGCTGGGCAAACCAAACATTTGACCCAAGACATGATTCGGAGCTGATGCATATAATGCTATAAGTTCGGGGTGCCGAACTACCATGAAGGTGTTTGGACTTTATTGCCGTATTATGGGTAAAACGAAGCCCCTGGCATATTAAAGCATATCGCGGTGTACAGATGCCATTTGACAAAAGAATTTCAATAAGAGATAACGACAGATAGGCGTCATATAAATCCACATGGTTTATTTGAATAATACATCGACGCGTATGAGTACATGTAAAGTAATAAAAAGAGAAAGTGACTGCGGAACATACTGAGACCAAGCGGGAAGAAGCTGTGTGCGGATCCGGAGTGCAGTCGGATGGTCATCGAGGGGAATATCTAAGGGTTCCCTTGCGCGTTCGAGATATTTCCGTATCGCCGGTCCTTGCTTGGGCAAGAATGAACCTATAAAGAAAATGAAAGAACTGTTTGTGTGCCATAGAGCGGATGAGCCGCAGTATGTGGCCTGTCCTGGCTTTCGCTGGAGTGTTTAATTGAGCTCTGAACGAGCTGGGCTATCCTGCCGCAAAGTAGTTCGGAGTCCTTTGGCGGTGTTCGGGAGCTTGGCTGTCGACTCGAGGTCCGATTAAAAGGTGCCACTCATTGCTTCTGCTGTTAAAGCAACAATATACTCTTTGGTACCGAGGGGGAGTTCGGCCTTGCCATTAACTGTGATGACGCCGTGCAGACCGGGCATCTTGAGCTTACGGTAGGCATAATGTGGCACCACATTGAATCGAGCGAACGCGGTTCGTCTGAGCAGTGCCTGATAATCACCGCGAAAGGGGACGCTGTCGAAGATTAACTCTTCGACACGGTAATTGCCCGGTGATCCGAAGACTACCTCAAGGGCGATGGAGCCTGTACAGCTGGCCTCCACACCTGGTATAATACCTTTAAAGGTGGCTTTAGTGGGCTTGATCATCGAATGATCGATGCCCATCTTGCGCACTGTGTCCTGGTAAATCAGGTTTAGACTGCTGCCTCCATCCATAAGGATTTGTGTGAGGTGGAACCCGTCAATTATCGGGTCGAGGACTAGTGCGGCTGAGTTGCCCTGATTGGTATTAACCGGACGATCCATGCGGTTGAAGGTGATCGGCCCTAGTTTGTATTGTGGGGCGACTGGTTCCGTTAAGTCGACATCCCTAAGGGTGCGCATCCGGTCCGGGTTGGGAGTGTGGGTGGCGTTTACCATGTTCACGTTTGGATTTGCGAGGGAAATTTCTTTTGCCCTCCTGTATTCGGTGATCTGGGCTCCTCGTTGCCATAATCGCTTTGAGACCCCTTCTCCTTGTTTTTGGCACCTGACCTGCCGGCTTGTTTGAAGACCCAACATTCTCTGTTGGTGTGATTGGCTGGTGTTCCTGGGGTGCCATGAATTTGGCATGGACGATCGAGTATGCGGTCTAGACTGGACGGGCCCGAATTGTCATTTTTGAATGACCTTTTTCGCTGATCGGACTTAGAGCCACTAAATCCGGCATTGACTGTCGTATCTTCGGCATTACCACCATTTTTGCGACGCTTGTGTTTGTTGCGTTGGGGTTTGCTGTTGCTATCTCTGGCCTCTGATCTGCCAGGATTGCTTGCTGTGTTGTTGCTACGGGCCAACCAGCTATCCTCGCCCGTGCAAAAGCGGGTCATGAGTGTCGTGAGGGCTGCCATAGATTTTGGCTTCTCTTGGCCGAGATGTCAGGCAAGCCACTCGTCACAAATGTTGTGTTTAAAGGCCTCTAGGGCTTCGGCATCCGGATAGTTGACAATTTGGTTCTTTTTAGTTAGGAACCAAGTCCAGAAATTCCTGGCTGACTCTCCGGGCTATTGGGTTATGTGACTTAAATCATCAGCATCCGGTGGTCGCACATAAGTGCCCTGGAAGTTGTCCAGGAATGCGTCTGCCAGGTTCTCCCAACTTCCGATGGAGCTTGCCGGCAAGCTATTCAGCCAATGCTGAGCCGGCCCTTTGAGTTTTAGTGGGAGATACTTGATGGCGTGTAGATCATCCCCGCGGGCCATGTGAATGTGGAGGAAGAAATCCTCTATCCATACTGCGGGGCCTGTAGTACCATCATATGATTCAATGTTCACGTGTTTAAACCCTTATGGGAATTCGTGATCCATTACTTCATCGGTGAAGCATAGGGGGTGTGCGGCGCCTCTGTGCCAGGCTATATCACGATGTAGTTCATACGAGTCTTGTCTGCTGTATTCAGCCCGGCCGGATTTGCTTTTAGTATATCCGGTGTGACGGTCGTCGTCACGCGTTGGGGCGCGCCCCCATGATCCGTAGATCGATCTTGTATGTCCTGCTTTGTTTTCCAATACGTCTCGCAGGTCCTGCGTGTAGCCCCGGGCCTTGGTGTTTTTGTTTGACTGGCGACAGGGTGCGGGCTGGACTTCGGGCTGATGCGCCGCTTTGTCTCGGCCACGAGGTGGCCGGTCTGCCGCATCATACGCTAGTAGTGTAGGCTTTAATGCTTCCTCCTCGAGTTGGGATAGCAACCTGCGCTTTGGGTAACTTTTGGTTGGGCGCTTGAGTTCGTATTCCTCGGCTGCCAGGACCTCGGTCCATCTATCCGCTAGCAGATCTTGATCAGCTTGAAGCTGCTGCTGCTTTTTCTTCACGCTTTTTGCTGTGGCTATAAGCCGGCGCTTGAAGCGCTCCTGCTTGACGGGATCCTCGGGCATGATGAATTCTTCGTCGTCGAGGCTCACCTCGTCTTCGGAGAGGGGCATGTAATTGTCATCCCCTGATTCTCCGTATGTCTCCTGTTCATTAGGGCTGGCTTGCTCATCCTCCCGCTCGAAGCCTGGCTGGAGGGGATTGTCTTTGTCTTCGGCACTGTCTGCATCGTTATTGTCTCTTGTGCCGGTATCGCTGTTTTTATTATGGCGGGGCTTAGAGCGGCGTCGATGACGCCATTGCTTAGATTGCTTCTCAAGGGGATTACCCTCTGTTGCCTTATTGCCATTGCTTTCTTTGGGGGTGTCCACCATATATATATATATATATATATATATATATATATATCATATGATGAGGTGGCTGTCCAGCGCCCTGTGGGCGGTTGTTCCTGTTCTTCTCCTGCATCGTCGTCCGTACCGTCGATGTCTTTGGAGCCGAAATCAAGCATGTCGGTTAAGTCGTCGACAGTGGCTATTAAGTGGGTGGTGGGTGGGGAATGAATTTCTTCGTTGCCCGCTTCCCACTCAAGCTGGACATAGTTCAGCCAAGGGTCTCTTGACAAGGAGAGAGACCTCAATGAATTTAGCACACCGCCCAAGGGCGAGTGCTGAAAGATATCCGCAGAGGTAAACTCCATGATCGGTGCCTAATCAGATTCGATAGGAACGAACGCAAGCGGTTCGGAGCCTGTGGCCGGGGACGAATCCAAGGGTCCGGTAACACATGTCTCATAGGAGGTGAAGTCAGTATTCGGCTCTATCGCCGCTGAGTGTGCGGCCTCTGTGGCGGGGTCCATCCACCCGTCCTCGGACGACACGATCTGCTCCAGATTAAGGGCAGAGTAGCCACAAGTGTGATCTCCCGAACACCGTCTGACGGCAGAGCTAAGTCATGCTCGTCGTGACCGTGCGGCGCACCTAACATGGGCTTGAATCCGTCGAAGATCAAGTCTCCGCGGATGTCGGCAGTATAGTTCAAGCTTCCAAACCTGATCTGGTGGCCAGGGGCGTAGCTCTCGATCTGCTCCAGATGGCCAAGCGAGTTGGCCCGCAGTACAAAGCCGCCGAATATGAAGATTTTTCCGGGAGAAAAACCTCACCCTGGATCACATTTTTGCCGATTAGCGAAGGAGCCATCAAGCCTTTACATGACGACACAGTGGAACTCTCAATGAAAGCACCAATGTCGGTGTCAAAACAGGCGGATCTCGGGTAGGGGGTCCCGAATTGTGCGTCTAAGGCTGATGGTAACAGGAGGCAGGGGACACAATGTTTACCCAGGTTCGGGCCCTCTCGACGGAGGTAATACCTGTTGGAAATATGCCCTAGAGGCAATAATAAATTAGTTATTATTATTATATTTCATTGTTCATGATAATCATTTATTACCCATGCTAGAATTGTATTGATAGGAAACTCAGATACATGTGTGGATACATAGACAACACCATGTCCCTAGTAAGCCTCTAGTTGACTAGCTCGTTGATCAATAGATGGTTACAGTTTCCTGACCATGGACATTGGATGTGGTTGATAACGGGATCACATCATTAGGAGAATGATGTGATGGACAAGACCCAATCCTAAGCCTAGCACAAGATCGTGTAGTTCGTATGCTAAAGCTTTTCTAATGTCAAGTATCATTTCCTTAGACCATGAGATTGTGCAACTCCCGGATACCGTAGGAATGCTTTGGGTGTACCAAACGTCACAACATAACCGGTCGGCGCCGACGGCGGCGCCGCCCATGGCGATCGGCATCGACTCCTTCAGAGCCCTCGATGTGGGCGTACAAGGGAAGCGCGAACCCCGACGGTGGCCGCTCGCACCAGGGCCTCGACACCACCTGATGGGCCCCCTCGTCCCGGCCGCGGAGGGCGAGCCGTTTCTTCGGCGGGTGTGGGTCTGGTTCCTCTCGGGGAGCCTTTCCCTTCTCTGCCGTCGAGAACCGGCGGATCAGAGCCATCGCAGCAAGACGGAGCAAGGACCGGGAAGAAGGAGAAGCAAGAAGGGATGGACTGGAAGGGCGCGCGCCGTTCCGTACTTATGGCCGGCGAAGACCAACCGCCGACCTCCACGATCGCACGTAATCATGACCCGCTTTGCATGCAGGGACTTGTCCAATCCGTGCAGTTGCCGAGGCGCCGTGGGGAAGTGGAGACGCCCATGTCCAATCAACCGCCACGCGGCGCCCAAGGCCGCAGGCTGTTAGGGCCCGCGGCGCTTCGCTCTTGCCCTTTCGCCTCCCTGCACGGCCAAGTCCGGGCGCGCCTTGGGCCCGGGGGCTACTGTCGGCGGTCTGGGAACGGGGGTCCCCAGACTTGCCTGCCTGTGGCCTGCGGCATGGCTCAAAGGGGGGCCCAGCACAGCCCATCTTCATCAACACAGACCCAAGACCCTCACGAGGGGACAAGCCTCGCGGGGCGGACGACACGGAGATTCCTCAGGCATGGCCTCATCAGGCTGGCTCGCGAGGAGGCGGAGAGATCAAGGCGGGGTACCTCACGAGGTGCCCGTGACGCAAGCCATGACGACCAAGGGTGCCAGGCGGGCGCCAGCCCGCGCAGTGTCCTCCTTTCCTCTTTGGTGCAAAGGGAGCAAGCGCAGGCGAGAGCATCAAGCAAAGGCACCCGTTTCGGTGCAACGAGACCAAGACCAGTCCAACGGCAGGGAGGAAGTCATTGTGGAGCCCAAGCCAGCGTCACCACCAGAGCCTTTGGCAGGCGAGGACCAACTTTAGTCAGGATAAGTGTACCAGATGTTCCCCTTCAAAACGGCCAATTGTTGGCGCCCTTCCCACTCAATATTTGGGAAGAGGCCCAGGGCCTTTGCCTATAAATAGGACTAGCCACCCACAGGGTAGAGGGATGGAGATCGGAATCGGATCGAGACAAGAAATCGATATCGGAATTGGAGAGAGGGAAATCAGAGAGAGAGAATCGAGAAGAGAGAGAGAGAAGGGTGACTGAACTCCTCCTAGCAGTTCATCCCTTCAGCTAAGAACAGACCCTCGCGAGGCTATTCTTCCTTGTATTGTTCATCATCATCAGCCCAAGAGGCAATCCACCACACCACACACTGGAGTAGGGTATTACACCACAACGGTGGCCCGAACCATTATAAACCCTGTGTCTCTTGTGCTGTTCTTTCCATAGCTTAGATCTTAGCGAGGCGGAGGGGTGCAGGTAGGTAGAAGGCGAAATCTCCGCGCGCACCCCAGTGTTCGAACCTCAAGGGTTTGTCGGAACCCGAAATCCGACATTTGGCACGCCAGGTAGGGGTGCACCGGAATTCGTCTTCCACCACCCCGTTCTCCTCCGACCATCGCGTCCATGTCTGACGCTCGTCGGGCCCGCGCCGAGCGTCGGGCCGCTCTCGCTTCCCGCGTCGCCCAGACGGCTCCTGTCGGCGGGCGTCCTCGCCGTTCCCCGTCACCTGCCGTCAACGCCGCCACCGGCCCGGCGGGGGACGAGCAGCAAGCGTCGTCTCAGCATCTGTCCGTGCGGCAAGACGGCCGCACCGCTACTCCCTCGCTCACCCTAGCTGGTTCTTTGTCCCACACGCTCCGTGCACCCATGGAAGCTCAAGCTGCGCTCGTCGCGGCAAACGAGCTCCTGCGCTACCGTCCCGTCGACGACGTCTATGAAGAATGGCTCGACCGCGTCGCCGAGCTCGTCCGCGCAGCAGGGGGCTCTCCTACGTCGTCCGTTCCGCTGCACCGCACCCCGCCCCGCACAGGCGACAAAGCTCCAGGGGCTCCCCAGCCACCTCCTCCTCAAGAAGGCGCCGTGGCTCCAAGGTGCGTGGCCCCTGGGCAGAACCCGCTCCGTCAGGTGCCAGCGCGGCAAGAGTAGAGCTGCCAAGAAGTCCCTCGCCCGCAAGAAGCTGCCCGGGCGCTCCCTGCTCCAGCATGTCGCGACCATGCTCCTGCTCCCGCACGTCAAGACCCCGCGCTGCTCCCAGATGCAGCGCATGGGGACATGCAAGACCAAGCTCTCCGCCACCCAAGGCCTCCCGTGGCCACAACAGGTTGCCGTGCCTTCACCACCGAGCTACGCAGCGTCGCGTGGCCCGACAAGTTCAAGCCAGACGTGCCTCCTCGTTACGATGGCACGGCCGACCCTGCGGAGTTCCTCCAGCTCTATGAGCTGGGCATCGAAGCTGCCAACGGAGACGAGAAGGTCATGGCGAACTGGTTTCCCATGGCGCTCAAGGACGGGACCCGCACCTGGCTCCTGAACCTGGCTCCAGGCACGATCTCCTCCTGGGACGAGATGCGCACCCGCTTCATCGCCAACTTCCAAGGTACTCGCGACCGGCCACCCGCCGTGAGCGACATGCGCCGCATCAAGCAACAACCCGGAGAGACCCTGCAGAAGTACATCCAGCGCTTCAACAATGCACGCCTCAAGATTCCCAAGGTGACCGAGGAGGCCATCATCTCAGCCTTCTCCGACGGCGTGCGCGATATCAAGATGAAGGAGGAGCTGGCGATGCATGAAGACCTGTGCACTTCCTTGGAGCTATTCAACTTGGCAACCAAGTGCGCCAGGGCTGAGGAAGGGCGTCTCTCCCTCCTCGAGCTGCCTGCCGCAGACCCAGAAGAGAAGAAGCCCAAGGCCAAGGATGTGAAGCGCAAGGGGGCTGCCGTGCTTGCGGCAGAACCAGACACCAAGCGGGGCAGAGATCAGCCCGAATCTTTCAAGGGCAGTCGGTACTGTGTGTACCACGACCTCCACACCCACAACACCATCGAATGTCAAGAGCTCCGAGCCGTGCGAGAAGGAAGGATCGGTCGTCGCCCCGACCGCGGTGACCGGGGCTGCGGTCGAGCAGGAGGAAGGAACGCAAGCCGCTGGGAAGACCGCTGCCCGCGCCAAGGGTGGCACGATCAACCTCGCGAGGATCGCTGGCAAGACCCGCCTCGCGAGGGAGACTGGAGGAATCAGCCTCGCGAGGATCGCTCGCAAGGCAACGCAGGCCTCCCTCCGCTGCCGCCGCAGCCAAGGAGAAACAAGGACCGCCATCAGGACGAGGGGGCTGGGGGCTTCCAGGAGCCGCGCGCGATCGCCTGCATCCTGGACGGGGCTCAAGCCCCAGCCTCTCAACGCATCTTCAAGCAGTTCGGATGTGAAGTGAATGCAGTCCTCCCCAAGCTCGAAGCCACACGCCCTCTCAGGTGGTCGGCGTGCGCCATCACGTTCAGCTCAGCAGATCAGCTCAAGTGTGCGGCCACAGCCAGAGTCCTCCCGATGCTTTGTTCCCCAATCATCAGCAACATGGTGGTCACCAGGACCCTAATCAATGGCGGGGCAGGGCTCAACGTCCTGTCCGTGGAAACATTCAACAATCTCCAAGTGCCCTACAACTAGCTTTAGCCAACCAAGCCTTTCTCCGGAGTCACTGATGGCTCCACGGCCCCGATTGGGCAGGTCCGCCTCCCTATCACCTTCAGGGCATGCGACAACTACCACACCGAGCTCATCGACTTCGACGTCGCTCACATTCGCCTGCCGTACAACGCCATCCTTGGGTACCCAGTGCTGGCCAAGTTCATGGACGTAACTCACCACGGCTACAACGTCCTCAAGATGCCAGGAAGTGGCGGAGTCATCACGATGCCTTGTGAAGATAAGGACGCGGTGTGTTCCCTGGAACGAGCCTTTCAGGCCGCATCACTGGAAGACCCGGATCGCGGAAGCAGGAGGCTTCCCGAGACCGTCCCCAAGAAGAAGAAGACATTGTCCAGCCCGGCCCCGCAGGAGGCAGGCCCCTCAGGGCCCGCGCCTTCCCAGGGGGAACCTCCTTCCATCGCATAGGAAAGCGCGCCTAGTGCCCTCCTCAGGCAGGGCTTGGGGGCTCTCCCCTGGAGGGCCACCGACCTGGCTAAGGTCACGAGGGAGGCGCTTGGGAACCACATGAAGGCGTGTTTCGAAGCACGTTTCCCTCAAGAAGGAGTAAGGCAAGGAGGGCCAGACCCTCAGGAGTTCGTCAGCAAGGCCATTCAGGAGCTACAGGAGTCAAGAGTCATGAAAGGCGGCCGCCGCCTACCAGCTGTGGCTCCCCATCCAGGCGAGGATGGTGGGCTGCGCGTCTGCATCGACATACTAGGGCTCAATCGAGTCGCCTCTCTGGAGCACCTCTCGCCCTCGTGAGTGGGGCGCTGCGAAGGTCCACCCCACAGCTACGTTCGCATGCCTTACGCTGCCACGTACCAGCGCCTCATGAGGGGCATCATGGAGGCTCAAGAGGCCAGGCGTTCCGCAGCCCTGGCGGAGATGGAGATGGTCCGCGAGGAGCCACCAGTGCCTCCGGAGCCTCCCGAGGCCCCTGGGCCTGGGGCTCATGAGGATCGGTTTCCGCAGCCCATCGAGTCTCCTACACCAACACTCCTTCGTCCTCAACATCATCAGGTGACATCTTTAAAGTTTCATTTCCAGCTGGGAGTGCCCCCAGGGCTGCATTATTACCAGGCCGCGTGGGTCCGTCCCTGCGACATGTATCCCTTTCGTTTCATGTTGTTAGCTTACTTTGTTGGGGGCGCCCCACGGGCTACATCATCCCCAAGTCGCTCGGGCCTGACCCAGTGATGTCCGCCTTCCCAGCATCTATTTGAATGAATCCACTCCTTCGCGGCTAATGTGTTTGACCTAGTTGCCCGCTCAACTGACGCCAACTGACGTAGCTGCTCCCAAATGGCACGACACTTGTGCATGGGTCCGTCCCTGCAACATCGACAAACCTGAATGGCTGAGCTCTGGCCACGGCAGCCCCGCATGGCGCCACCTCGTCAAGCCTTCAGTGCCTCATCGCCCCTCGGAAGCAACCAACGGCTGACTGTCAATTGTCATGGCAACCCCTCGTTCTTTCTATGATGGGTCTACAGGATCTCCTAAAGGAGCTGCATCAGGCGAGGCCCTTGCGGTGTCTTCTTCACTCTCATCCGCGCGAACCTCTTGCACGTTAAAGGGGGGGGGGGGTGCCTGAGCATCGCGATTCAGGGCTCCTACTGGCTCTCCAGCCCTCACCCTCTGGCCTTGTCCACGACATCGCGACCTGGCATACCAGCAACGGCTGAGACTCGCTCGAGGGCTGGGACCCGAGGACGTAGAGCAGAAAGGGGAGCAAAGGCGAGAGGGGAGGGACACGCGAGGACCTCGCCGAGCAACCTCACGCCTGCCGATGCACGGACCCAACGACACACCAGAGAGCGGTCCCTGATTCTCGAGATAAGTCACCACCCGAAAGCACCAGCTACCGTGGCACCATCCCCGCACCTAACGCAATCCCGTGTTAGCGACGCCACTCTCCTTTCTCACCGAACGACGGCTGCTTGAGCGCCAAAGGGGACCTCCTGAGCATCGCGACTCAGGGGCTCTTACTGGACCCCGGGTCGCTCACCTCCTGGCCTTGACCACGGTATCGCGACCTGGCATACCAGCGATGGCTGAAGCCGCCTTGGGACTAGGACCTATCGGCGCAGAGGACCAAGCCCTCGTGAGGTTCGAAAGGGAGAACCAAGCTAAGACGGAATGAGCAACTCGCACAATTCTACGACAAGGGTTATATTAACAAAACAGGATCACAGGCACCTTACAAGCCCCCACGTGACACGTCTTTGATTTCTCGCAGGGAACAGATCCTAAAAGGACGCTAACTACACGCGCCCCTGCAAAAGACGCCATCATCAACAGTGGGCCGTCAAGCACCGGCGCCAACCCCATCCAGATCAGAGTCGGCGACGGCCTGACGAGCCCGCCCTGCTCCAGGAGCGGCGCCGGCTCGGGGCTCGTAGCTGTCATCACTCGTCTCCGGAGTCGCGAAGAGCTCGCCGGAGTCGCTGGACCCTCCGACGCCTCCACCGCCTGAGGAGCCGCCAAGGGAGCGGTCGGCAGGCCCAGTCCTCGCCGTAGCAGGGTCCCGACCACCTCTCCCGGGGCAGCACTCTAGCCGGCGCCCGTTCGCATCGAAGACCTTGAAGAACATCACCGAAGCACCGTCGTACTCCAAGTGGATCGCGAAGGCGCCTCTTGTCCTGCAAACCCGGGCGATTTCGCTCCAGCCTCGGGTCATGAAGACCTCGCCCGGGGCAACGACCGCGACCTCTGCCTCGGTCGCGAGGGTGCTGCAGCCGGCGTGCTGCAGCCAAAGCTCCAGGAGTTCTCCCTGCGGGATGATGGAGGCGAATAAGGGAGGAAGGCAAATCCAAGACTGAGGAGGCATGGCGGCGTGGAGCACGAACTCTCGGGAGGAGCCCTCGGTGTGGACCCCAGGGGGGACGACCCACACCTTCGTGACCCATCGGCGCCGACGGCGGCGCCGCCTGTGGCGATCGGCATCGACTCCTTCAGAGCCCTCGATGTGGGCGTACAAGGGAAGCGGGAACCCCGACGGTGGCCGCTCGCACCAGGGCCTCGACACCACCTGATGGGCCCCCTCGTCCCAGCCGCGGGGGGCGAGCCGTTTCTTCGGCGGGAGTGGGTATGGTTCATCTCGGGGAGCCTTTCCCTTCTCTGCCGTTGAGAACCGGCAGATCAGAGCCATCGCAGCAAGACGGAGCAAGGACCGGGAAGAAGGAGAAGCAAGAAGGGATGGACTGGAAGGGCGCGCGCCGTTCCGTACTTATGGCCGGCGAAGGCCAACCGCCTACCTCCACGATCGCACGTAATCATGACCCGCTTTGCATGCAGGGACTTGTCCAATCCGTGCAGTTGCCGAGGCGCCGTGGGGAAGTGGAGACGCCCACGTCCAATCGACCGCCACGCGGCGCCCAAGGCCGCAGGCTGTTAGGGCCCGCGGCGCTTCGCTCTTGCCCTTTCGCCTCCCTGCACGGCCAAGTCCGGGCGCGCCTTGGGCCCGGGGGCTACTGTCGGTGTTCTGGGAACGGGGGTCCCCAGACTTGCCTGCCTGCGGCCTGCGGCATGGCTCAAAGGGGGGCCCAGCACGGCCCATCTTCATCAACACAGACCCAAGACCCTCGCGAGGGGCCAAGCCTCGCAGCGCGGACGACACGGAGCTTCCTCAGGCACGGCCTCATCAGGCTGGCTCGCGAGGAGGGGGAGAGATCAAGGCGGGGTACCTCACGAGGTGCCCATGACGCAAGCCATGACGACCAAGGGTGCCAGGCGGACGCCAGCCCGCGCAGTGTCCTCCTTTCCTCTTTGGTGCAAAGGGAGCAAGCGCAGGTGAGAGCATCAAGCAAAGGCACCCGTTTCGGTGCAACGAGACCAAGACCAGTCCAACGGCAGGGAGGAAGTCATTGTGGAGCCCAAGCCAGCGTCACCACCAGAGCCTTTGGCAGACGAGGACCAACTTTAGTCAGGATAAGTGTACCAGATGTTCCCCTTCAAAATGGCCAATTGTTGGCGCCCTTCCCGCTCCATATTTGGGAAGAGGCCCAGGGCCTTTGCCTATAAATAGGACTAGCCACCCACAAGGTAGAGGGATGGAGATCGGAATCGGATCGAGACAAGAAATCGAGATCGGAATCGGAGAGAGGGAAATCAGAGAGAGAGAGAGAATCGAGAAGAGAGAGAGAGAAGGGTGACTGAACTCCTCCTAGCAGTTCATCCCCTCAGCCAAGAACAGACCCTCGCGAAGCTGTTCTTCCTTGTATTGCTCATCATCATCAGCCCAAGAGGCAATCCACCACACCACACACTGGAGTAGGGTATTACACCACAACGGTGGCCCGAACCAGTATAAACCCTGTGTCTCTTGTGCTGTTCTTTCCATAGCTTAGATCTTAGCGAGGCGGAGCGGTGCAGGTAGGTAGAAGGCGAAATCTCCGCGCGCACCCCAGTGTTCGAACCTCAAGGGTCTGCCGGAACCCGAAATCCGACAGAGCATGTGGGAGCCAACATGGGTATCCAGATACCGCTGTTGGTTATTGACCGGAGAGTTGTCTCGGCCATGTCTGCATGACTCCCGAACCCGTAGGGTCTACACACTTAAGGTTCGATGATGCTAGGGTTATAGGGAAAGTATGTACGTGGTCACCGAATGTTGTTCGGAGTCCCGGATGAGATCCCGGACGTCACGAGGAGTTCCGGAATGGTCCGGAGGTAAATATTTATATATGGGAAGTCATCATACGGTCACCGGAATAATTCAGGGGTTACCGGTATTGTACCGGGACCACTGGAGGGGTTCCGGGGGTCCACCGGGAGGGTCCACCTGCCCCGGAGGGACCTATGGGCTGTGTGTGGAGAGGGACCAGCCCCTTAGTGGGCTGGGTGCCTCCCCCCTAGGGCCCATGCGCCTAGGGTTTGGGGGAACCCTAAAGGGGGGGGGGCGCCCCCCTTGCCTTGGGGGGCAAGGCAACCCCCCTGGCCGCCGCCCCCTCCTCAGATTGGATCTGAGGGGGCCG